>NC_084552.2:47967832-48267832 GCF_033978685.3 Nerophis lumbriciformis
AACATAACCAGAAATCATGATCATAATTATAGATTACATTTTTTTTTTTAATTTCCTTTCCTTAAATATCTAAAATTATTCATATTCTCTTCATGTCATATTATGCTCGTTCCAGTGCTGTTGTTTTTAGTTTTAGTTTGTATCCAATCAGAATTCAGCTATCTTATGTTGCCATGCTGTACCAAATCTGCCCAAAACCTTCAGAATCAACAATGTGGGCCTCCGTGCACTGTAAGTGAACAGGGACATACAGTTGATAGACAGTTGCGATAGCCAATCAGATCCCGAGACGTTGTCAGTAAGGCCTTCTAGATGGCCTCACGTTGAACCTGACATTTACACGTCCTATGATTGGATACTCATCGGCAGGCCCGGCCCTAACCAATCTGGCGCCCTAGGCAAGATTTTAGGTGGCACCCCCCCCACATCGGCAGTGAAGTGTATATACTCACAAGAAACCGAATAGCTTTGTCTTTGACCTTTTTTTTACTTAAAGAAAACAAATTAACAATCAGAATAGTTAACAAGATAAAAAAAAAAATGAATAAATAAATGAATGCAAAAAATAAAAAAATGAATATATGAAATACAATATTTTTTACATACATATTGCTTAATTAACATTAATGATGTGCACTTTAACAACTAGGCTTACAACTATACCTAATATATAAAGGGGTGGAAAAGTGACTATTACCTGCAGGGCAAACATTAGCTAACCAGAAGGCAATAACAATGTAAACAAAAAACACCTGCTTAAAAGATCTAATACAAATGTCCCTGAGGAATGTAAGGTGGGAGTACTGTAATTACCTAACGTTACATTATTATTTTCCATAACAATTTAGCCCCCTCCACAATTAACCCGACGTTAAAACAGAACTAGCTATTTATTGATTAGCAATTGCCGAATCATGCAACATTAGCTTAATGCTAAAAAGCCAGGTTACTATCACATTCTGTAACAGACAAATCATTTCATGTAGGCTAACGTTACCTACCTGCTACCTCTGTCTTTTTCTCGTTTCTCCTCCTCTTCTTTTCTTTTTTTTCTTCCCTGGGCACCTGACAGTTTTGGCCGTTTTGACATCTTGTGTTGATTTTTTGATGTGGTGACGGCCAAAAAGAGTCATGATACGGGAAGGGAGGGGGTGCACCGTGGGGGGGCGTAATGTTGTAACAAATAATATTTCTATTATATAGGCTTTACTTTGCATTTTAATTAACGAGGGATTATTTTTTGTATTTAGAAATAATAGTACCGGTACCAACTTTTTTTTTTTCTCCAACATTTGTGGCACTGGCGTGGCGCCCCCTGATGGACGGCGCCCTTAGCATTTGCCTATACGGCCTATGCCACGGGCCGGCCCTGCTCATCGGGACCGTTAGCAGATGAATTTTAGAACACAGAGTTGAGAGACAGTTGCGATCACTCAATCAGATCACAAGTTGTTGACAGGAGCCTATTCAAGTAGCCTGATGTTAACGAGACTGTGATTGGATACACATTTGCAAGGCCATTTTCAAGAAGGATATTTGAAGAGAAACTACATCTTGTGAGACGATGTCGGCCGACCCCGGAAGCTAGCTCAGCTGTTCTGGCGATGAAATGGGGAAATGCTCGCCATTTCCACTCGAATAAGCCGACAATGAGGGTTACCACTGGCTTATACGGCGTCGAATAGTAAGTTCAAATATTTAATTTTTTCACTTTTAAAATGTTTTTGCAATTTTAATTTTGACAGTACCACATAAGATATGTTTTAATTACTGATGCGTTTTAATTTATTTTTAAATGCGCCAGAAAATAACCAGTTTTGTACACTGTTGATGTGTTTCAATGCTCAGTAGGGCGTACATGTGTTCCTGTCTAGTATTTCTCCAGCAATGGTCATGTGGTGACATCAATTATGGTATTTTTGAGAGGTAATCATTGAAGTCGGACATCGCTGAAGGCCTAGGTGGGAAATGCACGCAAATATATATATATATATATATATATATATATATATATATATATATACATACATAATTTTAATGTCATGAACCCTGAGTGCTGCCATATTGTCTCCAAAGTGTGTGCTTTTACTACAAAGTTTTCACAGAAAATAACGAATAAACACTGTAAAATAACTTGGTAGATTCCACGGTGAAAAAAATCTGGACAGAAAGTGGTATGGATAATAAAAGTGGTATGGATTTTCAATTTACAGTAATGCACTGTTAAAACAAGTGTAGGTTTTACTGTAATACAAAATGGTGCGCCGTTTAAAGGAATTATACTCTACAAATAACAATGGTACCGTTTTTCAATTTACAGTAATTCTGTTTAAAAATCAACGCACACTTTACGGTAACATTTTGTCAACTGGGGTGCCTTTTTTTTAAGCCATAAAATCTAGATTTTATTTACAGTGAATTCTGTGCAGCGCTGCTCATTAAGGATGAAATGAGAAATATATAAATATATACAGTATATAGAGATATAGATACACGCAGTATGCTGGACATGGCGGGCCAATCAAGCTGTGTGTGTGTGTGCGTGTGTGTGTGTGTGTGTGTGTGTGTGTGTGTGTGTGTGTGTGTGCTCATTAGGCAGGCTGTAGCACGAACAAGAGCCAGCGGCTGTAATCACACACACACACACACACACACACACACACACACACACACACACACACACACACACACACACACACACACACACACACACACACACACACACACACACACACACACACAGTCAGTAACAAGCTGCCTGCATACGGCAATGTTAAACTACACTTAACAAGTTGATCAAGGACACAATTCAAAGTGCAACTTGACATTGGAAAGTAAAGTTTTCTACGCTGCAAAAAAACACAGTCGTCTCTGTCAAGCATATCTCCGGCGAGCGTCGCCTTCACGTCACTCATGCACGACACTTGTGACCAATTGGCCTTCATCGCTCTGCTCAGACATTCCTCTTTTCGTACCCAAGCAACTTTGAACATGATTTCCTTTCGGGATTTGAAGGCAACACAAACCACATGAGCCAATTAGGCCGAGAGTTCGCTGGAGGATTGCAACACAATGATGAACAGAAAGTTGGGAAACAATGAGAGGAGGGGGTTGCGCAATGCCAGATGCAGAATTAAATGTATTCCGTGCTTGTCCCACCCCCACCAAAACATCACAATTTTAACATGTAACATGCCTTCTAAAAAGAAAAGAAAAAACCTTTTGGATCAGAAATGTTGTATAAATCAACACAATAGAATATACTACAAACAACTACAGTAATTCTAAGAAGTAATGCAATAATAATGTGCAGTATTTATTAGGGATGTCCGATCATGGCTTTTTTGCCGATATCCGATATTCTGATATTGTCCAACTCTTAATTTCCGATACCGATATCAACCGATACCGATATATACAGTCGTGGAATTAACACATACTTGCCTACCTTGAGACCTCCGATTTCGGGAGGTGGGGGGTGGGGGGTGGGGGCGTGGTCGGGGGTGGGGCAGGGCGTGGTTGAGGGCGTGGTTAAGAGGGGAGGAGTATATTGACAGCTAGAATCCACCAAGTCAAGTATTTCATACATATATATATATATGTATATATATATATATATATATATATATATATATATATATATACATATCTACATCCTGAAAATATGCAAACAAAACTGTGTTTAGATAATTGATACTTCAAACTTGCATAAATAAACATTAAGGAATATAACAACTTGGCTTCTGAGAGCTTCAAAACGCAATGAATAAAATGCTAAAGTTGTTGATAAACAAGCAATTATTTTAATAATTAAATATGGTCATTTTAAATGAATTATTATGATCATTTAAAATTAATTATTTCAAATATGTTTATTTTAATGTATAATTCTAATGCCTGGATGTAATAAGGAGTCAGAAAAAATACAAATAAAAATACAATTAATTTTGATGTTTTTAGCAAAATACAGTAAAAATGTATTTTTTTTTTTTTTTTTTTTATTAATAAATATATTTATTTTTAGGTAAGATAAACATAATAATACAATTTATCTCTAGTCTGGATGATTTATTTCTTGTCACCCTGTTGTCCTCCCGTCTGAAAAAAGGCTGTCCTCACTCAGGTCCGCATGGAGGCCACGCCCCCTCCAGCTCCGCCTGAAAATCGGGAGATTTTCGGGAGAATATTTGTCCCGGGAGGTTTTCGGGAGAGGCGCTGAATTTCGGGAGTCTCCCGGAAAATTCGGGAGGGTTGGCAAGTATGAATTAACACATTATTATGCCTAATTTGGACAACCAGGTATGGTGAAGAAAAGGTCCTTTTTAATAAGATAAATATATTAAAAACATTTTCTTGAATAAAAAAGAAAGTAAAACAATATAAAAACAGTTACATAAAAACTAGTAATTAATGAAAATTAGTAAAAATAACTGTTAAAGGTTAGTACTATTAGTGGACCAGCAGCACGCACAATCATGTGTGCTTACGGACTGTATCCCTTGCAGACTGTATTGATATATATTGATATATAATGTAGGAACCAGAATATTAATAACAGGAAGAAACAACCCTTTTGTGTGAATGTGTGTGAATGAGTGTACATGGGGGAGGGAGGTTTTTTGGATTGGTGCACTAATTCTAAGTGTATCTTGTGTTTTTTATGTTGATTTAATAAAAAAATTAAAAAAACAACCAAAAAAAACCGATACCGATAATCTCCGATATTACATTTTAAAGCATTTATCGACATCTCTAGTATTTATCTTAGAGAGTGGACTTCCACAGTCTATCCGTGCAGGTGCTTCTACGTCAAACACACCATCAGCAGCTTGTATATATATTTTCATGGATAAATGTCTGCCGTTTAGATATTTTTTTAACAACCTTGGGCTGGTGTTATCGACTCATTCTGCTTTAGTATGGTACAGACTAGCACTGCTTCGCTCCAACTGCTTCACCAAGTTAGCTAGCTACACGTTTTGTCATGTCTTTGATGATTTCTTTATTTATTTAATGAGTATCATTCACTTCATTTTCTCAGCATGGTCCTTCACGCTCACTTTCATCCTTCCCATGCTTGGAAAAAAAAGGTTATGTCAGTCTCTAGCTATGAGGTTATGTCAGTCTCTAGCTATGAGCTAATGCTGAGGAGTAAGACCGGATGTTTTGTTTGGATCTTACGAGGTTTACTATGACAGTCACTACGCCACCTAGTGGTGGGGAGGTTCGTAACCTTAAATTCAGTTCGCAACCTAAAGCATAACAATTAACCGAGAAAAAGCTTGTTTAACCCGAAAATCTCGTAAGCTGGGCCACTTATATCCCAAGGTACAACTGAATGATTTTTCTTTATAAAATGTGTTTTTATTCATATTTTGGAGTGTTTGTAACACCCTCATGATTCATGATCAAGAAGGTGCACAAGACAGACTTTTGGGGAACACCAGAAACAGCTTGACTTCATTAAAAAATAATAAAAAATCCAACAAGTCGGATCATCTACTTTGTATTCTAGCAGTGATAGTCTGCAAATAATGTGTCGCTTTGCTTTAATTCTGCATTAATTAGTAAGCCGACTAAGAGGGACCAGTGAGGGGTTGGATACAGTGAACAGAAGGCACTGTGTCACTTTTAAGAGGAAGAATGTGTGGGATGGAGCCAAAAACTCCCCGCCATTAGGCGATGTCAGGGTCTAGACAGGCAAACAAAGGCCTTTCCTCCACATGCTACCCAGGGGAGAGGGCAGAGTCCTGGGGGGAGAGGACCCCGGCTTGGGGGCTTGAGGCTAGTAAGGACGGGATGGGGTAAGCTACAGTATCTTTCGACATGGACTGAAGAGTGCGCTCGTGTTTGGCAGGACGGTGTCAGGGGTGTAATTAGCTGGGGAAACACACATGTCCCACATTGACAGTGTCCCCAGAGGACGAGGGAAGGGGGGACAGCTCAATCAGTAGCCGGCTGCAGGTAGGGTGTGTGTGTTAATGTGTGTGTGTGTATATGCTCCCAAGAACCAGCGTCATTTGTCAACATTTGTGAAACACGGCTATTTAAATGTGCATCTCTGACAAAATAAATAATTCCAAAAAATAAGTCCACTGCAGAAAGTGCTGGTTATCAGGTGTCAATTCTAACCTTTGACCTCTGACTCCAACCATCCCAAAGCTAAAGATGAGAAGGATGTAGACAAAGAAGAAAGAGGGTGCTGAGGATTGACTCCTGGGGTACACCAGAAAAAGTTTGAATGGCTGACCTGGTATTTTTCTTCTCTTTATTGCATTTTTACTTTCTTAGTGTCTCTTGATGATATTTGAACATTTTAAACATCGTAATTTATCAGAAATTGAACGTTTAATCTGTAATTATTTAAACATTGCTTAACCAGCTGTAAATGTTACATGTTACTTGTAGTTAAGGATATAAAGTTAAAGTTAAAGTACCAACGATTGCCACACACACACTAGGTGTGGTGAAATTAGTCCTCTGCATTTGACCTATCCCCTTGGTCACCCCCTGGGAGGTTAGGGGAGCAATGAGCACTAGCGGTGGCCCCGCCCAGGAATCATTTTGGTGATTTAACCCCCAATTCCAACCCTTGATGCCGAGTGCCAAGCAGGGAGGTCCCATTTTTATAGTCTTTGGTATGACTCGGCCGGGGTTTGAACTCACGACCTACCTATCTCAGGGCGGACACTCTAACCACAAAGCCACTGAGCCCAGTACTGGTATTTTTTGATACAGGTTCCTAATTGGGTCTGTCCAAAAAGACCGTTAAGATTCTGGAGTTATGATAATGCTATCTTTATCTTTTTTATCCAGCTGACTGTTGTAACTATCAAATCAAATCAAATCAACTTTATTTATAAAGCACATTTAAAATTTACCACAGGGGTAGCCAAAGTGCTGTACAATGAACAGGTTAAAAGATAAAACGAGTACCGAGCAAACACAACACAACAAAAACAGAACACGATAAAAAATAAATAATTAAAATAGAATTAATAAAAACATAAAAACATAAAAACAGGATCACAGCAGGTGTATTATGGGGCGCCATTGCAGGATGGATATCACTCAGTGTTAAAAGCCATGGAATAAAAGTATGTTTTTAAGAGAGATTTAAAAACAGGAAGAGAGGAGGCTTGTCTAACACTCAGAGGTAGGTCGTTCCAGAGCTTGGGAGCAGCAACGGCGAAAGCTCTGTCACCTCTAAGCTTCAGCCTTGTGTCAGGGACCGTCAACAGCAGCTGATCGGCTGATCTTAAGGATCGGGTGGGGCAGTAAGGCTGAAGGAGGTTGGAGAGATAGGTTGGCGCGAGGTTGTTTAGACATTTAAAAACAAATAAAAGGAGTTTAAAATGTATTCGGTAACGCACAGGGAGCCAGTGAAGGGACGCTAAAATAGGGGTGATGTGCTCACGTCTGCGGGTCTGTGTTAGCAGACGAGCAGCAGAGTTCTGCACGAGCTGCAGGCGGGCGAGGGAGGCCTGGCTAATGCCTACATACAGGGCATTACAGTAATCAAGACGAGTCGAGATAAAGGCGTGGATTAATTTCTCAAGATCATGTCTTGATAGAAGCGGTTTCACTTTCGCTATTTGGCGTAATTGATAAAAGCTTTTTTGAACGACGCTGCTGATTTGTTTTTCGAATTTAAAATCTGAGTCAAACTTTACCCCCAGGTTTGTGACACAGTCGCTGAGATACGGGGTCAGAGTGCCGAGGTCAACGTTGGGGGAGGGAGAGCGACTTGGACCGAACAACATAACTTCTGTTTTGTCTTCATTTAGGCTCAGGAAGTTAGCTGAAAGCCAGACTTTGATGTCGTGCAGGCAGTCAATAAGACGTTGAACCGTGTTATTTTGTGCCATGGGAAAATAAATCTGGCAATCATTGGCATAAAAATGAAATGCAACACTGTACTTCCTAAAAATAGAACCAAGGGGGAGAAGGTAAAGCGCAAATAAAATTGGGGCAAGGATTGAGCCCTGGGGGACCCCATGTGGTAAAGGAGCTGTGGACGACATAAAACTGTCTACTTTTACACAAAAACTCCTGTCGGTTAGGTACGACCGGAACCAGTTGAGGGCGGCGCCCTTAATGCCCACACAGTTCTCAAGACGAGTGATTAAGGTGGCGTGGTCGACGGTCACACACTGTCACATTCACATGCTACACACGGGTAAAGCAGCTTGCATTAATCACAAATAAGGAAACGACAACAACACAAAGGTTTGTAACACAACAGTATTTCCTCCAAGTCCCCAAAGTCACACACGCTAATAAAAGTTAGCGTCAGTTTGACGTGAACGCCGTTTAACTCACGGACGCTTCTACGGCGCACTTCCATCAACCCGACCGTCTTCTAAGCGATACAGTAATCAACAGGCCAATATTAATCCACTCAAAAAGTGAACATTTTAAATAATCACAGGGTCTTTTTTTCATAGACACTGGCTTTTACGGTCCGTCACTCAAATAGGTCCGTGTGCAACATAAACAGGAATAACAATTCTTATTGTTACAAAATGCACACCCACCTAACATGCTAATTCATTGTATTGATTTTGATTATATATTTGATATAAAATATCATGGTAAAGGACTGTAAATGAACATAAATACCGTCCATTACATTATTATTATTATTTTTTTCAAATATTTATTTTTTTTCAAATATAATTTTACAGTTAAAATCACATTTGACAATCATACTTTGCTCACTCAGACCCTTCATACTTGCACACATCCACTCCTTGAGGAGAGAGGTGCACTTGGGCTTTAACAACTCAGGGTTTACAGTATAGACATTATTAGAAAAAATACCTAGATATTGTATATATCCATCCATCCTGCTCTGGCTCAGGATCAGCAGACGATCCAGACCATAGCAAGATGGATGTATATTCCTCGGCATCAAGAATCCCCAGGAAGTGATGACTAGATCACCTCCCGAGGAAAAAGAAGAAGAAAATCACATTTTCGTGGCTTGATCAGATGCAAAAATAAAAAATAAAAAATTAAGAGTCATAAAAAAAGCAAGTAAACTGTGACAAAACCATATCAAAAACAATAGTAGTGTGGGAACAATACAAAAAATAATAACAATAATAAAAAAGGAATAAAACTACAAAAATGATACGACAATTTGTTTTTTGTTTTTCTCTTTTTCTCCCTCTCTTCTTTCCTTTCTTCCTCTCCCTTTTCCGAGAGAAAAAAAATGTCTATAAGTTATGATTGAATATATGTCAGTAAAGGCTTTCAGCTAAGTTCCCATTTATTCATACATTACATTATTTTATAAAAATGTTTTGCTATTATTTTAAATGTTATTATAGGGGACAAGCAGTCGAAAACGGATAGATGGATCTATGTGGTCTTTACAAGATGATAAATGGGTTATACTCGTATAGCGCTTTTCTACCTTCAAGGTACCGGTACTCAAAGCGTTTCGACACTAATTCCACATTCACCCATTCACACACACATTCACCCACTGATGGCGGGAGCTGCCATGCAAGGCCCTAACCACGACCCATCAGGAGCAAGGGTGAAGTGTCTTGCCCAAAGACATGACGGGCGCAACTCGGATGGCGGATACTGGGATCGAACCTCGGAACCCTCAAGTTCCTAGCATTGCCAGATCTACCGACCAAGCCATGTCGTCCCATAACAACTGAATTGCACCGGTTTTAACATGATGTTGCTGGGGTACAACCTCTTGTGCTAATAAAAATGTTGATAAAAATGCACTTTTTCACATTTTTATTTACACAAATTACATATATGGTAGTACCGATAAGATAATCAATTGATAAGGAATAGAGATGTCCGATAATATCGGACTGACGATATTATCGGCCGATAAATGCTTTAAAATGTAATATCTCAGATTATCGGTATCGGTTCCAAAATTATCGGTATCGTTTCAAAAAGTAAAATGTATGACTTTTTAAAACGCCGCTGTGTACACGGACGTAGGGAGAAGTACAGAGCGCCAATAAACCTTAAAGGCCCTGCCTTTGCGTGCCGGCCCAGTCACATAATATCTACGGCTTTTCACACACACAAGTGAATGCAACTCACACTTGGTCAACAGCCATACAGGTCACACTGAGGGTGGCCGTATAAACAACTTTAACACTGTTACAAATATGCGCCACACTGTGAACCCACACCAAACAAGAATGACAAACACATTTCGGGAGAACATCCGCACCGTAACACAACATAAACACAACAGAACAAATACCCAGAACCCCTTGCAGCACTAACTCTTCCGGGACGCTGCAAAGAGTGGTCAAGACGGCTCAGAAGATCATCGGCCGCCCTCTCCCCTCTCTGACGGACATCTACACCTCCCGCTGCCTCAACAGAGCCAGTGCCATCATCAAGGACAGCACCCACCCTGGCTCTGACCTGTTCCACCTGCTGCCCTCTGGGAAGCGCGACAGGTGCATTAAAACCAAAACAAACAGGCTAAAGAACAGCTTCTTCCCCAGGGCCATAACCATCCTGAACGGACTGCCCCATTGTCCCTCATAACTGCCTTCTCTTCGGTGCAATAACCCATTCCACCAACCACCCTGTTTTTGTTTTGTTTTTGTTTTTTTTCATGTATATATTCATTTCACACCATATTAATTGCACTTCTACATTTTTTATATTTTTATATATTTGCACATTGTTTTTCTAGCATGCACACATCGCACTGTATGGAATGGCCTCAATCTCGTTACCTTGCGTAATGACAATAAAGCTGATTCTGATTCTGATATACCCCCCCCCCCCCCCACACACACACACACCTCAACTCCCCCAACCTCCTCATGCTCTCTCAGTTAAAGTTAAAGTTAAAGTACCAATGATTGTCACACACACTAGGTGTGGCAAAATTATTCTCTGCATTTGACCCATCACCCTTGATCACCCCCTGGGAGGTGAGGGGAGCAGTGGGCAGCAGCTGTGGCCGCGCCCGGGAATCATTTTTGGTGATTTAACCCCCAATTCCAACCCTTGATGCTGAGTGCCAAGCAGGGAGGTAATGGGTCGGGAGAGCACGTCCCAAATTCCAAGCTGCTGTTTTGAGGCATGTTAAAAAAAAATAATGCACTTTGTGACTTCAATAATAAATATGGCAGTGCCATGTTGGCATTTTTTTCCATAACTTGAGTTGATTTATTTTGGAAAACCTTGTTACATTGTTTAATGCATCACAACAAAATTAGGCATAATAATGTGTTGATTCCACGACTGTATATATCGGTATCGGTAATTAAGAGTTGGACAATATCGGAATATCGGATATCGGCAAAAAAGCCATTATCGGACATCCCTAATAAGGAATATCCATATTGGTATCGTTGGTGTCGATAAAATCCTACCGATATACTGTGCGTCCCTTCTTGTAGTAAATAAAGATTAGGTTTAAAATCAGGTTGTGTGCTGAAAAGTGTTTAAGAAAATAAAAACCGCCCCTTCTGATTAATTTATGCGCTGCAGGGAATCAAAGAAGGTAACATTTGGGTTCCAGTCTAAACATTTTGTTGCATTAGCGCTCCAGTCCCTCATTATGTTGATGATCTGACTTACATTTCCGACCTAACACGTCATGCAAATGAGCTCGGTATGAAGGCGATATTTAAGCAACGGGGGTGGCTACATGGGTTGGTAATAAGGAGTCTCTGGTGGGAGGGGGGCAGAAGAGGGAGGGTCTTAGCTGAACAACAGCTGCCGGGATTACGGTATTAATAAAAAGCCGTCACACGCGTGAGGACCCCTGCGGAGCAGCACCAGAAGGCACGGCAAGCGGCGAGACCAACAACGTCGACGCCAGGCAACCCCGTACCCTCATGCCAGCCCCCCGGATGTCCCAGCAAGGGGCCCGTGCGTGGGGGCGTCTTGCTTACGAAAGGCCTGCGCATATATTTACCTCACCTCTGTAACAATTGACTTTTGTGATCAATGGTGTGCTTGAGCTAAGAAGAGGTGGGGACCTGCATGTGACTGTCTGAAGAGGGGAGGCGGGTCATTTATCAGGAAACCAGCTCATTTGAGGCTGCTTCAGGAGGGGTGAAAGGAGCTGTAGGGAGGCTTTCATTGGGGGGGAAGAAAAAAAAGGGGGCGGGGGATAAAGAATGAAGGCGATAATCTCAGACGATGTTTACCTTGCTCGTGCTGACAGGGGACAAAGGAGGCTGCTAATGCTTGCTGCCCCCTGCAGGGAGGCAGGATATTGAGCGGCAGAAGGGGAGAACGTTTTGGGTGGAGAAAAAAAAAACCCACGTGGAGGTGAAAACGTCCCGGCAAACAAACGGCTTAATTAAACGCCGGCTTCTCTCCGTGCGAGTGCGCGGACTGTGCATTCATCTTTGTGGAGAGCACAAGGAGGCCATTTGCAAGTCAAATTCGGAACATAATGACACGGGAATCATGTGAATTTATTGGAATCCACCGTGGAGAGGAAAGAAGCTTTGGATGTTGAAAGAAAATGCATAAATTGTCCGCAGCACGTTTGCTCCGAGCTGTAGCGTACTACCAACTGGTTATTCGCCAGGAACAACTCACAGCTCACTTACAATCTGATACTCGGGGTGACAATTTGATTCACAATTTATTCTCGCAATATATTATTTGGTATGAAAATTATAATAAAACCTTTTCGAAACAGGTCACAGCAGGGGTCTTCAACTCAATTTAACTGGGGGCCGCTGGAAGTCCAGAATCACATTTTAACCACATGACTGACTTAGAAAATAACATTTGTGACTGCCAGCAGCTATAGTGACCCTAAGTTATCATACATGTAACATTTAATGGGATCATTTTAAATTTTGACGCGTGAGTTACCCAGGAGACACTTCAGCTTGCTTACAGGAAGTTGCTCTTTGATTTTCCCCAATGTTCCGCAGCCATTCACCTTAGTCATATAACTTGGAATGTGACACATGTTAACTGTTAGCGTGCTAGCGTTAGCGTGCTAGCACGCTAACATCAAAGCGCTAACTTTTATTTAGCAAATTCTACGCTTTTTTTTGTATAATTCCGCAGCCATACACCTTACAGTCATGTAACTTGGTATTTGGAACATGGTAACTGTATGCATATATATGCTAACATTATAATGCTACCTTTTTGAGCTAATTTTGCAACCGTTTACCCTAGGGTCATATAACTTCATATGTGACACTTAATTGCTAGCATGCAAACTAGGGATGCCCGATAATGGCTTTTTGCCGATATCCGATATTCCAATATTGTCCAACTCTTTATATACCGATACCGATATCAACCAATACCGATATCAACCGATATATACAGTCGTGGAATTAACACATTATTATGCCTAATTTGGACAACCAGGTATGGTGAAGATAAGGTACTTTAAAAAAAAATTAATAAAATAAAATAAGATGAATAAATTAAAAACATTTTCTTGAATAAAAAAGAAAGTAAACAATATAAAAACAGTTACATAGAAACTAGTAATTAATGAAAATTAGTAAAATTAACTGTTAAAGGTTAGTACTATTATCATGTGTGCTTACGGACTGTACCCTTTGCAGACTGTATTGATATATATTGATATATAATGTAGGAACCAGAATATTAATAACAGAAAGAAACAACCCTTTTGTGTGAATGAGTATAAATGGGGGAGGGAGGTTTTTTGGGTTGGTGCACTAATTGTAAGTGTTTCTTAATAAATAAATAATTAATAAATACAAAAATAAATTAAAAAAATTTAAAAAACGATACCGATAATTAAAAAAAAACGATACCGATAATTTCCGATATTACATTTTAATAATGCAAACAATAGCATGTCAGCAAGCTAACATAGGCTTGCTAATTTTTTCATCTATTTATACAAAAAAAAAATATTTCTGCAGTCATACACCTTTGAGTCGTATAACTTGGTTTATGAAACATGTTGACTGTTATCATGCTATCGTTAGCACACATGCTAAGTGTTAGCATTTTTATGTAAACATGCTACTGTTTTAGGCTATCTCTGTGGCGCTTTTTGTACAGTTAAACTCACGGATTGTTATTATTATTATTATTATTATTATTATTATTATCATTATTATCCATCCATTTTCTACCGTTTGTCCCTCTCGGGGTCACAGAGAGGTTGGAGCCTATCCCAGCTGGCATTATTATTATTATTGTTAATATTATTATTATCCATCCATTTTCTACCGCTTGTCCTTCTCATGGTCGCGGGAGGTGTTGGAGCCTATCCCAGTTGCACTCGGGCGGAAGACGGGGTACGCCCTGGACAAGTCGCCACCTCATCGCAGGGCCAACACAGATAGACAGACAACATTCACACTCACATTCACACACTAGGGCCAATTTAGTGTTGCCAATCAACCTATCCCCAGGTGCATGTCTTTGGAGGTGTGAGGAAGCCGGAGTACCTGGACGGAACCCACACAGTCACGGGGGAAACATGCAAACTCCTCACAGAAAGACCCCGAGCCCGGGGATTCAACCCTTCGTATTGTGAGGCACACGCACTAACCCCTGTTCCACCGTGCTTATTATTATTATTATTATTATTATTATTACTATTATTATTATTATTATTATTATTATTATTATCATTATTATTGTGTGAATGCTGGAAAGTATTCACATAAAAGGTACTGTAATTATTATTCCGCCCTCTTTTAACATTCCATTTTCAAAATATGGGACTCATTCATGACACGCGTCTTCCAAAAATGTCTGCAATTCCAGCAATTGCACATTTTATAAGACATTTGTCCCCGTTAAAAATGACTGAGGAGGCTGTGGTGTGCATTTGTTTGCTAATTAGGAGTGTTCTTCAGCACAGCCATCACTTTACCATTCCGAGTTTTCTGTGTGTTAGATGCGTTCTGTTGCTTCGCCTGTAGCCATTTTTTGTTCCCTGGACTTTATTTGTGTACTTTTGGTGTGTGGATTCACTTTGTGTGAGAAAGATTTAAGACACGTTTTCCTACACATCATCTCTGTCTCTACAACCTGGGGAACCAGCCCTAACAGATCACAGCAGGAAGGGAATTCATATGGCTTCATTCGTCATGGTTTACCTGACACATGAAACGTAACAAATTGTGGGGGTGCACTATCCACTTCAGCCGCCAAATGGCAGCAGAGTGTTAAATATCTTAGAGGGGAATATTATCACCAGACCTATGTAAGCGTCAATATATACCTTGATGTTGCAGAAAAAAGACCATATATTTTTTTTACCGATTTCCGAAGTCTAAATGGGTGAATTTTGGCGAAGTAAACGCCTTTCTAATATTCGCTCTCGGAGCGATGACGTCACAACGTGGCGTCACATCGGGAAGCAATCCGCCATTTTCTCAAACACCGAGTCAAATCAGCTCTGTTATTTTCCGTTTTTTCGACTGTTTTCCGTACCTTGGAGACATCATGCCTCGTCGGTGTGTTGTCGGAGGGTGTAACAACACGAACAGGGACGGATTCAAGTTCCACCAGTGGCCCAAAGATGCGAAAGTGGCAAGAAATTGGATGTTTGTTCCGCACACTTTACCGACGAAAGCTATGCTACGACAGAGATGGCAAGAATGTGTGGATATCCTGCGACACTCAAAGCAGATGCATTTCCAACGATAAAGTCAAAGAAATCTCATTGAATCTGCCGGAGTGTGTGAGCAATTCAGGGCCAAAGGACCTCGGTAGCACGGCAAGCAATGGCGGCAGTTTGTTCCCGCAGACGAGCGAGCTAAACCCCCTATCGACCCTAACTTCCCTGGCCTGCTGACATCAACTCCAAAACTGGACAGATCAGCTTTCAGGAAAAGAGCGCAGATGAGGGTATGTCTACAGAATATATTAATTGATGAAAATTGGGCTGTCTGCACTCTCAAAGTGCATGTTGTTGCCAAATGTATTCCATATGCTGTAAACCTAGTTCATAGTTGTTAGTTTCCTTTAATTCCAAACAAACACATACCAATCGTTGGTTGGAAGGCGATCGCCGAATTCGTCCTCACTTTCTCCCGTGTCGCTGGCTGTCGTGTCGTTTTCGTCGGTTTCGCTTGCATACGGTTCAAACCGATATGGCTCAATAGCTTCAGTTTCTTCTTCAATTTCGTTTTCGCTACCTGCCTCCACACTACAACCATCCGTTTCAATACATTCATAATCTGTTGAATCGCTTAAGCCGCTGAAATCCAAGTCTGAATCCGAGCTAATGTCGCTATAGCTTGCTGTTCTTTCCGCCATGTTTGTTTGTGTTGGCTTCACTATGTGACGTCACAGGAAAATGGACGGGTGTTTATAACGATGGTTAAAATCAGGCACTTTGAAGCTTTTTTTAGGGATATTGCGTGATGGGTAAAATTTTGAAAAAAACTTCGAAAAATATAATAAGCCACTGGGAACTGATTTTTAATGGTTTTAACCATTCTGAAATTGTGATAATGTTCCCCTTTAAAACGTGTTTTGTTGCGATTCTAACTTTGACCACAGCGTCAGTTGCTATGTAGAGCGATGCTCTCCATCAGTTTCAGCAGCCTGCATTGCAAAATGACTAAACCCCTCTCTTTCTCTCACAGATGATATAAATGGGGCCATATGAGTCCCTTTCCTACTGAATGACATGTTAGGCACCCCATTGGCTTATTTTGCAGTCATACTCAACAAAAAAGTACAGAAGCTCGAATCACCAACACTGTTTGGGCACTCGCTTCTACAGAATGATACAGATTGATGACTTTGTCATGGCAATATTTGGCCGTTTGATAAACAAAAACCAGGGAAAATGTATGTACCCAGAGGTACCACTGTATGATGATAACGATATCACAGTATCATTTATTGTAAATGTATCATTTATTATTACTGGAACTGAGCACCAGTCCATCCTGTGGCTCTCAGTATAACTTCCAAAGGTAAAATGGTGTCTGGTCTGTAAAAAAGTATGTGTTATTGTCTGCATCCATCACGCTAATTGGGAATAAACAGGCGGCGGTGTTTGCAGGGCATTAAATCAAGCGCTCATCAAGTCCCCACAAAAGGGAGCTGATTCTGGGCTGCTGGGCAAATTTCCCACGGAAATATCTTTAATGGCTTTAAACGAGGATTCTAGGGGGAGATAATTGTGAGCCATGTCAGTGTTGAGTCTCCATCGCGCTCATCTAAATCTGTTTGCTGACGGCCTGTGGCGCTCCACGCCGAGATGCCAATTAACAAAAACACTAATAACAAATAAAAGCATATAAAGCACGTGATGGAATACCACGGTATCTCCTCGTATTATTATTCCCCGCCATCATTTGCATAATGTTTTCTATTTATGGCTCTCCATCTATGAACCACACGCAGCCAGGCGTTAAAAAAAGGTGAGGTGCTAAAAGTGAAGACAGACGAGAGAAGACGTGGGCCTCGTTGATCTCATTAAGATTAATGCACACAGACAGGAAAGTAACCACAGAGAAGGAGACGAACACAAGCAGAGGTGGAGCTTTAATGGGATCAATAGCCGGGGGGTCAGTGGCCGTGACCATGGTGACCCGTCTCCCTGTCTCTCTGATGGGATGACGCACATCACCGCTCTCTCACTCACACATCCTCATCAGCTATCCTCCATCTTTGGTGTCAAACATTTTTGAGCTCTCCACACATCATACTTTTCTAATGCTATTGTCATGGAGCGATTAGTACCTTTGCCAGGAGCTTATGGAATCTTTGCCGTTGATTTGTCTTTCTGTTAGTTGGTTGGTTGGTTTGTTCGTTCATTTATTTGTTTGTTCTGTCTTTGGTTTGTTTGTTAATTGGGTCATTCGTTTATTCGTTGGTTAGTTGGTTTGTTGGTTTGTTTGTTTGTGTGTTCGTTGGATGGTTTGTCTGTTGGTTTGGTCATTGGTTTGTTCATTTGTTTGTTCGCTCGTTGGTTTGTCTGTTGGTTTGGTCATTGGTTTGTTGGTTTGTTTGTTGGTTCATTGGTTTGTCCGTTTGTTTGTTCATTGGTTTGTCTGTTCGTTTGTTGGTTCATTGGTTTGTTTGTTGGTTTGTTTTTGTTTGGTTCATTGGTTTGTTTGTTTGTTCATTGGTTTGTTGGTTTGTGTGTTCGTTGGATGGTTTATCTGTTGGTTTGGTCATTGGTTTGTTAATTTGTTTGTTCGCTCGTTGGTTTGTCTGTTGGTTTGGTCATTGGTTTGTTGGTTTGTTTGTTGGTTCATTGGTTTGTCCGTTTGTTTGTTCATTGGTTTGTCTGTTCCTTTGTTGGTTCATTGGTTTGTTTGTTGGTTTGTTTTTGTTTGGTTCATTGGTTTGTTTGTTTGTTTATTGGTTTGTCCGTTTGTTTGTTTGTGTGTTCGTTGGATGGTTTGTCTGTTGTTTTGGTCATTTGTTTGTTAATTTGTTTGCTCCCTCGTTGGTTTGTCTGTTGGTTTGGTCATTGGTTTGTTGGTTTGTTCGTTGGTTCATTGGTTTGTCCGTTTGTTTGTTCATTGGTTTGTCTGTTCGTTTGTTGGTTCATTGGTTTGTTTGTTGGTTTGTTTTTGTTTGGTTCATTGTTTTTTTTGTTTGTTTATTGGTTTGTCCGTTTGTTTGTTTGTGTGTTCGTTGGATGGTTTGTCTGTTGGTTTGGTCATTGGTTTGTTAATTTGTTTGTTCCCTCGTTGGTTTGTCTGTTGGTTTGGTCATTGGTTTGTTGGTTTGTTCGTTGGTTCATTGGTTTGTCCGTTTGTTTGTTCATTGGTTTGTTTGTTTCTGTTTGGTTCATTGGTTTGTTTGTTTGTTCATCGGTTTGTCCGTTTGTTTGTTCGTTCGTTGGTTTGTTTGTTCATTCGTTCATTTGTCGGTTCGTGTGTTCAATCATTGGTTATTTGGTTTTGTTAGTTGGTTTATTCGTTCATTAATTCATTAGTTTATTGTTTTTTTCATTCATTGGTTTGTTAGTTGGTTTGTTCATTTGTTTGTTCGTTCGTACATTTGTTTGTTGGCAAACACATTTAAAATATCATGGGCGGATTGTCATGACTCTTTCCGGAAATGTCCAAAATAATAATAATAATAATAATAATGGATTAGATTTTATATCGCGCTTTTCTATTATTAGATAGTGGGAACCCATCATTCATTCACACCTAGTGGTGGTAAGCTACATTTGTAGCCACAGCTGCCCTGGGGTAGACTGATGGAAGCGAGGCTGCCAGTTTGCGCCTACGGCCCCTCCGACCACCACCTATCATTCAGTCATCATTCATTCACCAGTGTGAGCGGCACCCGGGGCAAGGGTGAAGTGTCCTGCCCAAGGACACAACGGCAGAGATTTGGATGTCAAGAAGCGGGGAGCGAACCTGCAACCCTCAGGTTTCTGGCACGGCCGCTCTACCCACTACGCCATACCGCCCGAAATCCGAAAATGGGATTACTAATAACTGATTAGATTTTTGGGCTGATCTGGATAATTTTTTACGACATTACCTCACATGTACATTACAGGCTTCAACTTATGTGTGTGTGTTTATGCTAGCAGCCCCCACAGCCACAAAGACAGTGAATGACTGACAAGAGTGTTCACGCCGTTTCTTTCATTCGCTATGGATAGCTCAAAAATGTCACAGCGTGGGCTATGGAGTTTTTGTTTTCCCAAGATGCAAGTGAATTTGGATCGGACATGGCTTGAAGGTGGGTACATGATTTATTTGTTACTATCAAAAAGGAACAAACAAAAAGCGCGCACAATGGCGGAGGTAAAAAAACTTGGCGAATGAAAACAAAACTTGCACAAAGGCAGAAACTGAACACGAAATAACAAAACACTTACTGTGGCATGGGACCGTGAACAGGGCTTGAAACGAGAGGATAGCAGGGTTAGAAAAGATATGACACCAGGACGAACAACAGGAAATGAAAAGCTTAAATAACACAGACATGATTAACAACAGGTGCGTGACTCAAAACAGGTGCGTGACATGACAGGTGAAAACTAATGGGTTGCTATGGTGACAAACAAGAGTGCATAATGAGTCCAAACGTGGAACAGGTGAAACTAATGGGTAACCATGGAAACAAGACAAGGGAGTGAAAAGCCAGAAACTAAAGAGTCAATAACTAAACAAAACATGACTAAAACATGATTACACAGACATGACAAAAAAGTTAAGATCGGATATTAATCAAACTTTAAGGAATTGTCAGAAATGGGATTAGGAATAAGTGATTATATTTTGGGGTTGATCCGCATTATTTTTTACTATGTACGTTTACATTACAAGCTTCAACTTCTGTGTGTGTATGCTAGCGGCCTCCACCCACAAAGACAAAGACGGGATGACTGACAAGAGGCTTCACTCCGTTTCTTTCCTATTTGCTATAGTAAAATTTATATTTTACTTCAATAAGTAATCTGGGGTTTAGATCAGGGGATGTTGTTATGAGTTTGTGAAGCGCTTTGAGACACCTGTGATTAAGGGATCTATAAATAAACTTTAATTGATTGATCAATTTAAATGTCAGAAACGGGATAAGAAGTCCATGTTCGGGAGGTAAGGCCTGGCGGAGGTTTATGCTCTCTCAGAGCTTTTCTAGTGAGAATCAGTAATTAGTATAAAAGAATGAAAAGCAAAATATGTATAAGAACATTGTACCAAACACACAAAATTAATACAGACTCACTATTGGTGCAGGCCTGGAGTTTGTTTTCCAAAGAGAAGATTATATTAATGTGTTTTGATATGCGTAAATATGACATCATCTATTTTGCTGCTGAGACCTCTGGTAACAGTCTGGGTACAAAATCCAGTGGTACCTCGGTTTTTGTGCAGCGCACTTGTTATACAATTGGGGTTTTTTAACTAAAATTTTCGCCAAAAAGTTTGTTGTCTCAGTTATTGCATAGCCAAACAATGCACGTTACAAAGCAGTCCGACTGCCCACGTATAATTCTGCAGAAACGAGTTGTTTGTGCCTCAGTCTCAGAGAAAGTTTCCAGTGGTGTGCTGTAAAAGCAAACCTGTCAATTTTATGGTAAGAACTGGCAGCACAGTCGCCAGAATTTTACGGTAAAATTTACAGTGTTTTGTTTTACACCAAATGACTGTGAATTGAAAAACGTTACCACTGTTATTTCTACCGTAAAATTCTGGTATTTTTTTCACACCATAAAATCTACATCCGTTTTTTAACAGCACATTACTGTAAGGAACCACTTATATTTTGACAGAAAAATTCTGATGACTGAGGTTTTTTTTTAATGGTAAAATCTACTGACTTTTTTACAGTGTATCATACCCCTGTCGGGTTGCGGGTGTGCCGTGTTGTGCCGTAAAGTTATGTTAAATATTCACTTATACGCATATCACTTTGTTTTATGTGTATAAAACTGTAACTATTCTATGTAATAAGTGTTTTGTGTTCGTATTTTTTTGGTGTCTGCAACAAATTCATTGGATTTACATGACTTCTTGTGGGAAAAATTGCTTTGGTTTTCGTCCGATTTGGTCCTTGCCGGACCTTGTACAATGAGATTACTACAAAAATTGAGGTAACGTTAGTCGGGAGAGTCTATAAAGCCATTTGCGAAAGTTTGTTAGTTTCTTTTAACTTTAATCCAAACTTCTCTCTGCACACAACACCTTTTAAAAAGCTGCTGTCAACATTTTTTTGCAGCTCAGTTTGGCCCCACCAAAACACCAGTACCAGGTTGCAGACTAGTGGTTGTTGCCTTCGCCCACTCCCAACCAGTCCTGAGCAACATCAACTCTATACATGCACATTAATAATGCTGAGATGAAAGCTCCCCGAGATCACACAACTAGGAAACTTTGATCAATCTGGCAACAAGTGTAAATAGGATCATTAATAGGGATTTAGCAGAGGGGGTCTACCGTCCACACACAGCGATTGCCTTTCTTCTACTGGAGATGAGCTGCAGCAACATGCAAACACTGAAAGAAAGTGCCAAAGGGGCCTTTAATTGGGGTGTCATCTGGAAAGTGTAATTTGTCTGGAGTGGATGGATGGAGGAGAGGATTACCGTGCATGAGATAGGAAGTAAAAAAGAAATAATGAGCTTCACACGCACTCTGCATCATCCCATTATGTCAGGGAGGGGAAAAAACCCTGTAAAGACCTAGCTCAGATTACAGCCATCAGATATGCTCAAAACAGGCCTCGGTCCAATTGGAATCTACAAATCAGTTTGTCCGCCTCCCTAAACTCCTTACAAATGTATTGGCCGGACCCGATTACATCGCTTTTATAACCCGCAAAACCCAGCGGCAAGCCTCTTATCTACGAGAGCTAACCAGTGAAGCTGACCGCCTAAACAACAAGGCAGAAGAGATCAATCTAAAACATGGTGCTCCTCTTTTCTGGCGTAACGGAGGCTACTGGCTGTGCAATTGTATCTTGGTAAACCCCTGACGCCTTAAGAGCCTGCGCTAAAATTGAGAAATCACACTATCATTCGGAGGGCCCAGGTTCGAGCCCCCGGGCAAAACGGATGCAGAGGCTGGAAAAAACATTATATCCTCCTGAGGACCAGCAGACATTCTTGTTTTGCATCACAGCTATATTTTACCCCAACATTTGTAACTCTAACAAAAGAAAAAGACTAGAATAATGTCCACTGCAGAGGACGTTGGTTCTCAGGAAGTACTGTATGTTCCTATTCCGAGCTGGGTTTTTTCTCTCTTAACTACTTCCACAGTTCTTCAGAGGGTTAAAACTTTTGTACTTAGTATTGGCCAATACCGATATTGATCCGATACAATATCAGCATAAATCGCACATACTTTTATTATTTCGTAAGGTGGACTGTTTGATCAAGTGAAATTTGTCAAGACTTGATCCTTGGGGTTGGTTTTTCCGGAAGGCAACGGAAAGTTGGCTCGGGCGGGACGGGAATGTGAGTACATGATTTTATTTAATATTATCAAAAAAGAACAAACGAAAGGCGCGCTCAATGGCGGAGGTAAAAAACTTGGCTAATGAAAACAAAACTTGCACAAAGGCAGAAACTGTGAACAATGAAACAAAAACTTACTTGGCATGGGACTGTGAACATGGCATTATGCAGAGTGACGATAAAGAGTGATGTTGCCAGAAAGACAGCCTGGCAACTCGAAACTTAAATAATAGTGACATGATTAGTGAAAACAGGTGCGTGACTCAAAACGTGAAACAGGTGTGTGACGTGACAGGTGAAAACTAATGGTTGCTATGGTGACAAAACAAGAGAGTGAAACCAGGAACTAAAAGGCGTCCAAAAAACAAACAGCACATGGCCAAACAAAAACATGATCAACACAGACATGACAAAATTAGGCAAACAGAGAACAATGGTAGCTGTGAAAAACACTAACCTATTTATTACTAGAATTTGCAATTCCGGTAGAAATTGCGTGTGTTTGCCCTATGTGCGCAAGCCGCCGAATCGCTGATATGTGTGAGCGGAACTGAAATGCTTAAATGTCCAGGGTGAGTGGAGTGTGTGGATGTTGGAATGGAACGCTGCAAGACTGTTTGTATCGGACACCATGTCGGAAAGTCTAAGTACTTGTTTTTCTGTTGATATCAGACCGATATAAGATATCAATATCGGATCAGGACACCCCGAGTTGTAAACCTATTCCAACGTCCAAAGGTTTGGCTCTTTCAGGACGAAAATAACATAATATTCATGTTTTTGAACTTAAGAGACATCTCGTCATTTGCTTTAGTGGACAACACACCCAGCGACTACAAGAGACTAAAGGAATAGAAGCTGTTCGCATTCAAACATTAAATTGCTTGTGGTTCATTCTTTTGTGCGTATTCCGCCAACGCAGTTACTTCAGCCATGACAAATTGCAAGTCCTGTTCTTTTTTAATAACATCATCCAATACCCCGACTCGGTCTTTGTTCTCTGATCAATTATGTTGAGCATCTGTTTATCCAGCCGAGGTCGTATTGTGTCGGCCTATTGTTGAGCTTTTTAAATGGTTCTGACCTCCGACCACCGGCTTCACCTATCGACTCTTGGACCTGCGACCCCTGTCGAAAACGTCCATGAGTCCAAACAGCTGCTGCTACTTGCTCAACTCATCCTTTATTTTACTTTCTCTTACCTTTTTGGCTCGTCTTCCTCCCAAAGTGAATCAGTGGCAGTTGGCATTTTACTTCGCCCTCCCCTCCCTACTCCTGTCTTCATGTATCAATTATTCATGCTGAGCTCCTCGCTCCCCGCAACTATCACACACACATGTGCCGCTGTGTAAATGCATGTGCCATGTGCTGGCGGTGATATTTCGGGGGGCTTTTGTTTTGTGCAAAAGCTGTCAGCCTGGAGACTTAAAGCGAAGGAGATGAAGGCAATGGGATTTCTGGAGTTCAACTAAAAAACAACAACACAATTACCAGCTGTTTTTTTATTGTTTTTTTTTTTTAACTTTGGTTATATATGTTCCTGTGTCAGAGTTGCAGCTACCCGTTTATGCAGCAGGTCATCGGGCAACATCCTTGCATGCTGTTGTATGCAGATAATGACTATCAATCTAGAACAGGGGTGTCAAATTAATTTTACATCGGGGTCCACATGGAGAAAGATCCACTCCCAAGTGGGCCGGACTGGTAAAATCACGGCACGGAAACTTAAAAATAAAGACAGTTTCAGATTGTTTTCTTTGTTTAAAAATAGAACAAGCACATTCTGAAAATGTACAAATCATAATGTTGTTGGGTTTTTTTTTTTACACTTACATGTTGCGGTTAATAGTATTCTACCTTTATTTGTCGTTATTTATATTTCCTGAATAAATGATGTGATAATGTTCACCAGTCAACTCATTGGTGTTAATTTTCAATCTATCAAGATAAAAAAATCATATCAAAATCAAATTACAGTATATTATTTATGTAGTTTGATCATTTTCCTTGACTGATGTACTAACATCATGTGGTTTATTTTGTACATATGTAGCATCCTCTACAAAGATACAAATAATTGCTATTGCGACATCCAGTGGACACATTTAGAACAGCTGTTTCTTTCATTCAAATATTTCAGGTTCATTTTTACACTCAGCAAACTCATCCCGCGGGCCGGATAAAACCTGTTCGCGGGCCTGATCCAGCCCTCGGGCCGTACGTTTGACACCCCTGGTTTAAACGCATGATGTAGACAAAAGCTCTAAGTTAGTCTGCATAAAGCCAGATCTTTTTTTAAGTAAATTATTGCACATTGTTCTAATAAGTGGCACCTTGAGACAATAATATGTTGATTGACAGTCTAAAAGTAACATGTTTCCTTCACTTGTTATTTTTACAGTTTTATGCATTTTTATTTACAAAATTTAAAATTGCCAATGGAATTGCAATGGCAATTTTGGAGAGAAAAATCGCAATTAGGTTTTTTCTTAAAATCCTGCAGCCCTTTGTTCACATATTAAGTAGCTCATATTTAGCCATTAGCTTGAGATATTTTTAAGCATGTGTTAACTAACAATAATACATCTGAAATATTAGTTTATGAACATTAGGTTGCTACAAAAATAAAAATAACTGTTAAACTTTTGTCCATTTAACAGCAAGCTGTAATAAGATACCACCACTTTACTTGGGACTGCAAAATTAATGTGAACAATCAAATACAGTATGCCATTAAAATAATCTTCCAAGCATTGTTGAAGAATCCTAAATTTAGCTGGTAGACTAACTGAAGAGAGTCATAGATCGCATCCTCCAGATGGACGTCATGCTTCTGCTTTAGAATCTCCCACATTGCAAATGGACTGCCATAAAAAACCCAGTCTGCTTTGCAAAGCTGAGCAAAATATTTGTCAAATAAAATCTCATTGACATGTATGACTTAAGTGTTATTATGACAATGACAATAAAGGAATTGATTGATTGAAAGCGTTTAAAATAAAATGTTTACCATACTTTCGATGTTTATTGACTTGCTCTTGTTTGTTTCCGCCCGGAAAAACACAAGTGATGACATCACCGGCTATCATCGAATTTGTTGGCGACAAATTGTATTTTTTGTCAAAAATGTGGACTAATCGTGAGGCCGTGACATGCTGGATTGTTCTAGTTTTGTGGTTGCGGCAGACAACAGCCTGTTTTGCTTTTACAATGAAGAGATTGATCAACTCTTTTTTTTGTAACATCTGGGAACCACACAGTGCTCGTTGAGAAGAGCGATGTGTGCTTTTATTTTAGTGTCTCCAAAAGTATCCACTTAGATTTATCGCTTTTGTGATATCCAAAAGATTGTTAGTACTCGCTGAATTAAGCAGCACAGTTGCCAAATTGGAAACACTAATGATCCTTCATGCTCTGTCTTCTTATGCTCTGGTCGAGCAGGTGCATTGCAATGTGCAATATGTTTATGAGCGAGGGCGAACACGTAACGCCAAAATTTGCAGTGGTTGAAATTTCTGTGGCAATACATGTTTCATACAATTTTATTGAGATATTTTGCTTCTATACATCGTTACATTTAGATTAAAATTAGCTATTAATGCAGTTGCCAGTGACGTGCGGTGAGGTTCATGGCTGGTGAGGCACTGACTTCATCACAGTCAGATTTACAAACATATGAACCCTAAAGAGTATCTTATTCACCATTTGATTGGCAGCAGTTAACTGGTTATGTTTAAAAGCTCATACCAGCATTCTTCCCTGCTTGGCACTCAGCATCAAGGGTTGGAATTGGGGGTTAAATCACCAAAAATGATTCCCGGGTGCGGCGCCGCTGCTGCCCACTGCTCCCCTCACCTCCCAGGGGGTGAGCAAGGGGATGGGTCAAATGCAGAGGACAAATTTCACCACACCTAGTTTGTGTGACAATCATTGGTACTTTAACTTAACTTTAACTTTACACATACAAACTGTAGCACACAGAAAAGCACATTTAATAAAAAAAAAACATTATTATGGTCTTACCTTTACTTATAAATGAAGTCCATGCGCAGCTCCTTTTGAACAAAAGCATCGATAACTTGTTTATAGAAGTCTTCCTTATCTTTCTTCAGTTTTAAAAGTCTCTCTGTCTCGATGGGGATCTTCCTTTAAGTATTACCTCCTGCTTCAATTGAAAGTCCAGTTTAGAAAACTGTTTTATTTTAGATATGTAATCCACCATGTTAATAGTCCAGGCAAGAGGAAAAAATAAACGATCGCTGCTAACTGTTGCTGCTTGTTGTCACTTCTTCTGCAGCCGAGTAGTCGCAGAAATGCTCCCTGGGATCACTACCGCCCTCTACCACCAGAAGGCAGGATTACTGCGAGCCTCACACAGTGCGTCTTTGCAGCAGTTTTATGATTGCTCAGCACAAGAAATACGTTACACACATACAGTTGTTGACAAAATACACTGTACATTATATACCTCAGCTAACTAAACTATGGAAATGTATAATATAATTCATATAGCAATACGGTCTCACTGCACAGCAGGCCAGCAGTTAGCCGAGTCATTGCGCAATCCATGGTGAGGCTCATCAGTGACGTGCCTCAACTGGCTGCTGACTCACCGCAAGTCTCTTCTTAACGGCAAATGTGAAAATTCAGCGATTTTGAATAAAAAATAATCTAAAACTGGTGAAGGTAAATGGAAAATAACTTTATAGTATAATCACTGGATACATATAACAATTTAATTAATTTTTTTTCTTTAAAAAAATTTTTTCTTTACATGATGGCACGTGAGGCCCCGCCTCACCTGCCTCCCCTGACTGCACGTCACTGGCAGTTGCCATGAAGAAGTTCATTTGGTGTGTGCGCTAAACAACAGACAACATTTTAACCTGTGATTCTGAGAACATTCTATCAAGATAAGGCCCCAAAACACAAGAGTGAAAAGTATGTGTGGACACGGCCTTGAACTATTTAGATATTTCCTATCAGCGACTTGTGGAGACTTTAAACCAGAAACTATAGCCACGCCACTTTTCCACAAGTAAAAAGAAACATACATGCTCAGTCGTGTCTGTCTTTCCCTAGCTTGTCTCTTCTTCAACCTTCTGCACTCGTCTGTCCTCGCTCCGTCCCCTCGGGCAGCCTTTGTCAATTTTGTTGGAAACTTTGAAGTCGCTGTCCCGTAAAATGATATTGCGCTCATTTGTTTGCTCTTTTTTTTTTTTTTTTTTTGCCAGAAGCAGCGTGAGAGAGAAGGGATGACAAGAACGAGCACAGACAAAAAACACATGAGGGGAAGAAGTTCAGATGGGGAATAGCAAGAAACCGAGACTGTTTTATTGACACACACTTCCTTTGTTTTCCATGTTATGTCCCACAGTGTGATTACAAAGCACACTCTTTGATTTAAAAGAGCTTAGCGACTTTCAAATCAATCGTAAATCGTGTGACGCATGCTGAGCGACAATGAGATCTTAATCTTTGGGAAAAAATCAGAGAAGATGATTGCATTTTATAGCGTTCTTAAACAGTTCCTGTGTGACCCTCGCTTCTTGGTCCTCAACAAGCACGCCTCTGAAAACCCGCCAAGTCGTGCATACCGATTCATACGAGAACGCCAAGAAGATCGAGGAAAATGACAAACTTTGCGAGGCCATCACCGCCTATTCACGCTCATATTGGCATGCAAACGTGTGTCCCTGATCGACATCAATCATCTCTGCCGAGGATGTCCAAACGATGACAGTTGTGGCTGACATTGAGCGCTTGGCGGAGAATCCCATAGACTAGATTAGATTTGACTGCAATACTTTTAATGGAGGAGGCCGGGAAGGTCGGAGACTCACCTTTTTTTGAATGAGGGAGGCGATCGATAGGATTGTTTGTGAGCATGCATCTCATTGTGCCGACATGGCGCACCGAGGGTCATTGTCGTATAAATAGCTCACCAATGGCACCTCGATCACCTTCACCCAAACCGGAACATTTCCTTTTCTCTGTTACTCAGCGCTAATGGCCTGAAAATGCCATAAAGTTGTTCCTCTACAGCATGGGTGTCAAACTCTGGCCCGCGGGCCATATTTGGCCCGCTGTGTAATTTCACTTGGCCCGTGAGGTGATATCAAATTAATACTAGAGCTGGCCCGCCGATTATATACAGCGGCGGTGCCACGATAACACCGCATTCACCGCCTATTCTCATACTTGCCAACCCTCCTGGGAGACTCCCAAATCTCAGTGACCCTCCCGAGAATTATAACGTCCCCTTTTCGTCCGGTCCAACGAGTGCTGGCTCAGTTACATAATATGTGCGGCTATGGCACGCACACAGAAGTGAATGCAACGCATACTTGATCTTCAGTGATACAGGTTACACTGAGGGGGCCAGAATAAAAACCTTTAACATTGTTAGAAATATACGCCACACTGTGAATCCACACCAAACAAGAATGACAAACACATTTTGGGAGAACATCCGCACAGTAACACAACAAAAACACAACAGAACAAATACCCAGAACCCTTTGCAGCACTAACTCTTCCGGGACGCTACAAGGTGTGTATGTGTGTGTGTGGGTGGTGGCGGGGTTTGGAGGTAGCGGGGGTGTATATTGTAGAGTCCCGGAAGAGTTAGTGCTGCAAAGGGTTGCAAAGCATTTTTAACATTGTTAGAAATTTTCTAACAATGTTAAAGTTGCTTATACGGCCACTCTCAGTGTAAACTGTATCGCTGTTGATGAAGTATGCTTTGCATTTACGTGTGTGTGCGTACAGGAGCCGCTCATGTCCTGTGACTGGGTGGGCACGTTGTTAGAATGGATGAAATGCGGACGTGACGTCAGCTCGTAGAGGACGTTAAAAGCAGTGCCTGTAAGGCACGCCCCCAAGCCTGTGGAATACAAGATATAATGACTGATGAACACCTTCGTTCGATAATGAAGGTTGCCTCAGCTCAAAGCCTGAGCCCCGACATTAATGAACTAGCATCCAAGAAAAGATGTCAGGTATCTGGCTTGGGCACATCAGATTAGATCAGTGTGTTGCAAACTGAGCAGTTTAAAGTCCTGAATGGTTGGTTTATTCATTATTTTATTTTCAAATTTATTAGCCTGTTGAAAAAGTTAATGTTGATATTTACCTCAGAATGCTGCAAATAGAAAATTATTTAAATTGTATTTGATATGCCATTGATATTTTTTAATTATTATTATTATTATTTGAAACTCGATTTTGCATGTCACTATAAAGTTATATAAGCCTTGCTTGTTCAATATTCAATGCAAAACTTGTTTGGGTCCCTATCAAAAAGGTTAATTTGTTCAACCTTGGCCCGCGGCTTTGTTCAGTTTTAAATTTTGGCCCACTCTGTATTTGAGTTTGACACCCCTGCTCTACAGTTTATCAGTGCATCAAAACTCCAAATTAAATAATGAAGGAATGTTTTAATATTTATATAGACATGAGAATAAATATGCCAAACTTCTGTATATCCTCTAAACCAGGGTCCTCGAACTACGGCCCGTGGGCCAGATACGGCCGCCAGTGTCCAAAATCTGGACCGCGGGAAGTCCCAAGTTAAAAAAAATTACATATATTTATTTATTAGGGCCCGCAAGGGCCCATTGCAAAAGGACTCCCGAATGCAATGGGACATAAGGACCTATTGTTATTCTAAGGTTTTATTATTCTTTATTTTTCTTCCGCCGCCTCTTCGAGCACTAATTTGACCCACTTAACATGCTTCAAAACTCACAATATTTGACCCACACATCAGGACCTGCGAAAATTGTCTTTTAATAAAAAAACCAAACTGCAAAAATCAAAATTGCGCTCTAGCGCCCCCTAGGGAAAAAAAAAACTAGACTGCCTGTAACTCCCACTAGGAAGGTCGCAAAGACATGAAACAAAATCCTCTATGTAGGTCTGACTCAGACCTAACTTTCATAATGGTACATTCTCGGGCTAAAATCAACAGGAAGTTGGCAATTCCCCCTTCAAGACAAAAAAGTACTAAAAACAGTCACTTTTGCCTCTTTGAGCTGTAATTTGACCCCCTTAACATGCTTCAAAACTCACCAAACTGAACGCACACATCAGGACTGGCAAAAATTGTGATCTAATAAAAAACCTAACCCCAAATCTAAAAATTGTGCTCTACAGCAATTTTTTAATAAAACACATAAAAAACTACTCCTCGGATGAAAAAAATGACACAACTGCTTGTAACTCCCACTGGGAAGGTTGGAGAGACATGAAACAAAAACCTCAATGTAGGTCTCACTTAGATCTACATTTCATAAATTGACAACCCCCAGCAAAAATCTACAGGAAGTTTGCTATTCCCCCTTCAACACAACATTTTTGTAAAAACCCGTCCCCTTTCTTCAAACATTATCTCCTCTGAGCGCGTTTGTTGTTTCGCCTTCAAACTAACACAGGAGAGAGATTGAACCCTTTTGATTAAAAGTTGGTGAAAGAGTTGTGATACCTGCTCCGGTTTTGATTTTATGACCCTTCAAAGACCCGCTGCACTGATGCTCCTGCGGTGCTGTTTTTTTAAGATGGCTGCTCAAAAGCAGGAAGCACCAACGTGCCCACACAATGCAGACAAGGTAGGTACACTAGACAAAAGTCTTGGGACACTTCAGACTAAAAGTAGACAAAAGTATTGGGACACTTAGGACTAGCACCTGCCAAATACGCGGGCCCGTCCAACGCTGCTTGCAGCTTTAATTAATTATTATTTTTTAATCTGTCCTTTCTAGCCCATTCATCAATACATTTTCTACCGCTTGTTACTCCTGGGGTCTCCTAGCTGCTCAGGCAAATCATGTTGTCTAAAAATGCATTTTCCCATCGATAACGTGACGTCAAATGCGTGCTCTTTCAGCCAATTAGTGCGCGAGGGAAAAAAATGCCGTACTCGCTGAATGTAGCACAAAAAATCAGTTTGTCTAATCTACAAAGAGACAATGGCGGTGTTTAAAGAATTTAACATATGGCGACACTATGAAACTCGCCACGGAGGGCAGTATGCGAGCTTGCTGGGCAAAGAGAGAGGAGAAAAGCTGGCTACGCTAAACCGTGAGTTTGCTGCCCAGCAGAGTAAAATGCTACGCCAAACAAAGGCAAACCTGTCATATCTTCGGGCCAGCTTCAAGGTAGCTAAACTAATTGCAAACTGTGGAAAGGTGTTCACAGATGGGGAGTTTGAGAAAAAACACCAGCAATAAGGTCACTGATTATTTTTGACAAATTATTTTGTCAGCAACCAATTCTATTACTGATTTTTGTTGAGAATGTCGACTGATCGTTGCCCCCATAATATCCTCCTGAGAATCAGCACGGTCTGAAGTGAACTAGGCGTGTCTTAGAATATCTGAGTCCTAAACGATTCGATGGTACCTGATACGACTATCAACCTTGCAATCGAATCGTCGGACACTGAACATCTCTAAAACGTGGATGTGCTGGGACTCGCCAGAAATTGGGCCTAATGCTTGTTGCTGGGGAGTAGTTGCGACCAGTTGGCTCATAACGGAACCTTCTCTTACTGCTCCCCTCTGGCAATGGTAATGATCTTTCACCTACAAAATCCTGCAATACATTGTTACAAAGTATATATTTTTTAGATTGTCCTGTCTTTGGATATTCTTATTCATCAGGTTGCTCTCAGGGCAAACAATCAATTGCAACTTGACTGTTCAGTTTGTCTCGTATCGCTTCTTATCCGAAGAGACTTCATCAGTCTATGCTCGCAGCCTTATGATTTAGTCTGAGTGCTCGTGCCAAGACATCTAACAGGATGAGGGGCGAATTCCCAGAATGGTTTCTCTCTTTTCTGGTATAAAAAGCGACACCTACTGTATGTCAACAACAGCAGTCTTTAAATTGGAATCACCCTGGCTAGCATTCCATTCAGTTGTACTCAAGGAACCCTGAAACCAAAAACTGTTTATGATCTGTTGTTGTTTGTTAGAGGTTGTTGAGTGTCTTTGGAATGGCTTAAAGTACAGACTTGTATGTAGGAGATAGGTTGTGTCGCAGACCAACTCATCTGTTCAGAGATGTTTTTTCAACTTTGACGGAGATTACTTTCTTTACTCCTTTTCAATTGCTTCCTCTTTAGATGGTCAAGTTTGATTGGCTTCTCTGCGCACCGTCAGAGCCTAACCAGGCCCCGGCAAGACCAATTCGAGAACTTCATTATACTCCAATCTCTGCCGTGTTTGTTTGTTTATCTCTGAATGTGATTTTTAAAAGAATTGGACAGGAGATCTGTTTATTTTGGGGTATCCCCATTTATCTCTGCCCCTGCATTGCAGGTAGTAAATTGCGGCAGCTGGTGACCATTGCTCTGTGTGGGGTTATTTTTTACCAATTGAAACTAATATAGGTTGATGACATAGATTACCTTCACTAGAAGTGTCTCAGCTGAGAAATTTACTGGTCTGAGTCGAAGAAGAAGAATCATCATCTTCTTTTTATTCCTTTCATGAAAATGCATATATACAAGCCATATACAGTTGACACTTTCATAGTTTTTTTTGTTTCTTATACATTTCCTTGATCAGAAAGGAGCAGATGGAAGAATACTATTCTTATATTTATCTGCAAACACAAATTATTTTAGATGACTTTATCAATCAATCAATCAATCAATCAATGTTTATTTATATAGCCCTAAATCACAAGTGTCTCAAAGGGCTGCACAAGCCACAACGACATCCTCGGTACAGAGCCCACATAAGGGCAAGGAAAAACTCACCCCAGTGGGACGTCGTTGTGAATGACTATGAGAAACCTTGGAGAGGACCGCATATGTCACTTTTCCCTCCACCAACACCCCAACTCCAACATACTTTTAATTTCCGTTTAAGCATTTTCAAAATGACACGTCCAATCAAAATCAAAAATCAGTTTGATATAATTCCAGCTGTCTCTTTTTGTAACTCTTTAAATTAAAAAATGTTCTTGCAACTTTTTAAGTCTTTGTCTAGAGAATTCCATGCTTTCACACCAGCAACGGACAAGCACATTTGCTTCAAATTTGTTCGCACTCTTGGATGTTTAAAATCATACGGCCTTCTGTGGTTCTCATCTTCGGACGTGAACACAAATAACTTTTGTAAGTTCTTCGGAAGAACTTCATTTCTAGCTTTGAACATCACCAATAGAGTATGCAATTCTACAATGTCTTTTAATTTTAATAATCCTGACCTAATGAAGAGTGGATTTGTGTGGTCTCTATATCCTACAGTAAAAATGATACACATTTCTCTTTTCTGTGAAAGAAATGAAGGCATTATGTTTGCTGTGATATGTATTTCCCCATATTTCTGCACAATAATTGAAATTGAAGAATAAATAAACACGGCAAATTTTTCGTCTTAAAACTTTTTTATACATATTTTTTCCATATAATCCTGAAATATAAAGTCAGTCTGAGCATCCGATCACACTTTTTGAGTGTCCTTAAAATGTTTTTGTGAGGCTGCAGCGGCCAGCATGACTGCCAGCGCCGCTTCGCCTCGGAAAAACCAAACAAACATTTGTGTAACATTTCATTCCAGAAAAAAATACTCCACTTCTGAGGTCAGACAGTATCAGACTAATGAACAATTATCCGCTCTAAAATCCCATTTGAAAATTCCATGAAATATGGAAGTTAGAGTTATTTTTTCTGTCCTTACCTAATTCAATAAAAGAAAAATAATCAATTAAGTTTAAATTGTTTTTATTACAGAAAGGGATTTTCTTCGGGTTACTTAACAAATCCATTAACTTTTTATGTCATGCATTTATGACAAATAATAAGGGAGCTATGATGTTTTGAAGTTCACTTTCCAAAATGCAGGTCACACATTTATTATTGTTTTAATGGATAATTCGAGACAAAAAAGCGATTGATTTGTTAACCTTCATTGTGTAGCTCCTTTAATATTTGGCCTATCATAATGTACCATTGGAAAGCTTTTTTTAAGGTCTTTGCAATGCTATCATTTTTTAAGAGGACCATTTGACCATCTGCATTTGAATTTTCTTGTACCATACCTACATGTAGCGTACATGCAGACGTGCAAAATATTCCTTCTAAACTGATAACCAATCAGATGAGGTTATGAGAATCCTTAGTTGAAGACATGCCTACAGGGGGCATTTCAGAAAAAAAACTGTCCTGTTGGGCATGTTTGGACAAAAGTTCACCGTTCTCAGGTCCGGGAGTAGAAGAGAAAACCTTAAAAACGAGGACATCCATTGATTTTATCCACACCATTTGTGTTTGATTTTTAGATTGAACCGAGTTCTAATGCCCGCCATGACTCCAAGTTACAGCTGTTATAAATAAAACACAAGGCCAGATTGGTCGGGTGCTAACTTCCCCATCGAGTCTTCCCGAATCCCATAATAGTAGATAACAGTTGCCTGGCAACACGGCCGAGCCACCGCAGAGGGTGGAAGATATGCTATCACTGAGAGGGGAGAAATGCCTCCACTCCCAGCAATGGAAGCTTTTATTAAGTAAGTGAGGGGGGAATACACACAACTGCTGTGAAATGGATCTAATGTGATGTAGACAGTTTTTTATTAATGTTTGCTAACACAATAAGATGGGGATTTACGTCCTTCTATGTGTTAGTAAACAGCAAAGAGGAGGAGGTGCTAATAGTAAAACAAGTGTATACTGTCGATATGTAGTGTGTACAGTGCAGTATTACCATGTGCAAATATAGTGTAGTATTAGCATATTAGAAGCTCATTTCTAGGGACTCTTGATGAGTGATGATGATTCTGGCATCATTTGTTTAAAATGCTGTCCAAACTATTTCCACCTAGGGCCGTATACAGATAAATTAGTTTTATATATTTTCAGATTAGTAAAAAGAGTAAAAAAAATCATTTACATATTTTTAAATACATTTCGGCCTTGTGGGTTCCCCGCCTTTTTCTGTTTACTTGTATTTCTTGTATTTAAAGGGGAACATTATCACCAGACCTATGTAAGCGTCAATATATACCTTGATGTTGCAGAAAAAAGACCATATATTTTTTTAACCGATTTCCGAACTCTAAATGGGTGAATTTTGGCGAATTAAACGCCTTTCTAATATTCGCTCTCGGTCACGTTGTGACGTCACATCGGGAAGCAATCCGCCATTTTCTCAAACACTGAATCAAATCAGCTCTGTTATTTTTCGTTTTTTCGACTGTTTTCCGTACCTTGGAGACATCATGCCTCGTCGGTGTGTTGTCGGAGGGTGTAACAACACGAACAGGGACGGATTCAAGTTGCACCAGTGGCCCAAAGATGCGAAAGTGGCAAGAAATTGGACGTTTGTTCCGCACACTTTACCGACGAAAGCTATGCTACGACAGAGATGGCAAGAATGTGTGGATATCCTGCGACACTCAAAGCAGATGCATTTCCAACGATAAAGTCAAAGAAATCTGCCGCCAGACCCCCATTGAATCTGCCGGAGTGTGTGAGCAATTCAGGGACAAAGGACCTCGGTAGCACGGCAAGCAATGGCGGCAGTTTGTTCCCGCAGATGAGCGAGCTAAACCCCCTGGATTTCTTGGCTCACACCGTCCCTTATGCCACCGAAGATGATCAAGAGAAGAATATCGACCCTAGCTTCCCTGGCCTGCTGACATCAACTCCAAAACTGGACAGATCAGCTTTCAGGAAAAGAGCGCGGATGAGGGTATGTCTACAGAATATATTAATTGATGAAAATTTGGCTGTCTGCACTCTCAAAGTGCATGTTGTTGCCAAATGTATTTCATATGCTGTAAACCTAGTTCATAGTTGTTAGTTTCCTTTAATGCCAAACAAACACATACCAATCGTTGGTTAGAAGGCGATCGCCAAATTCGTCCTCGCTTTCTCCCGTGTCGCTGGCTGTCGTGTCGTTTTCGTCGGTTTCGCTTGCATACGGTTCAAACCGATATGGCTCAATAGCTTCAGTTTCTTCTTCAATTTCGTTTTCGCTACCTGCCTCCACACTACAACCATCTGTCTCAATACATGCGTAATCTGTTGAATCGCTTAAGCCGCTGAAATCCGAGTCTGAATCCGAGCTAATGTCGCTATAGCTTGCTGTTCTTTCCGCCATGTTTGTTTGTATTCACTATGTGATGTCACAGGAAAATGGACGGGTGTATATAACGATGGTTAAAATCAGGCACTTTGAAGCTTTTTTTAGGGATATTGCGTGATGGGTAAAATTTTGAAAAAAATTCGAAAAATATAATAAGCCACTGGGAACTGATTTTTAATGGTTTTAACCATTCTGAAATTGTGATAATGTTCCCCTTTAAACATGAAACCTCATGTTTGATGTGTTTCCTACGGTTGCATCTTGCACCATTAAACAAGTCTGAAAAGAATTAGCAATAAGCAGATATAACTTAACCCATGTCTTAAAAATAAATGATAGTACATTTACTTCCTGTGTTGAAGTGAAGTGAATTATATTTATACAGCGCTTTTCTCTAGTGACTCAAAGCGCTTTACATAGTGAAACCCAATATCTAAGGTACATTTAAACCAGTGTGGATGGCACTGGGAGCAGGTGGGTAAAGTGTCTTGCCCAAGGACACAACAGCAGTGACTAGGATGGCGGCAGCGGGGATCAAACCTGCAACCCTCAAGTTGCTGGCACGGCCGCTCTACCAACCGAGCTATACCGCCCCAACATGTGACCATTATCTAATAGCAAAAGAAAATCAATAAAAAAGGACTAAATGTCTCACTCCTGATACATGAGTTCAGAACATTGCAGGACATTTAATAACATCTTGTATGCAACATGTTTTATTTCATTTGACTGCTTTCCAAGTAAATGACTTCACATCACTGCAAAAATACACTTTTAATTTCCGACACTTCCTGCGCCCTCCTGCTCACGTGTTCATTTTGCATATCATAACCGCACCAACACGAGTATATTGCTGCTGTCATCACACTCATTATTCAAGCGCTGCTGGATGCCTTGCTCCTTTATGCTAATCGCAAACCGACGACTCATCCAGCAGCTGCAAGCCGGCCCGCTGATCTCCAACACGGTATTAAAAAAAAAAGAAATAAATTAATGGCGGCCAGCGCTTCGACAAGAAGGATGGCGCCGTACGAGCCCGCTGGGAAAGCGTTTTCCAATTAAAGAGCGTGACAAACAGATCAGTCAACACCAGGAAGCCTGCAAGACGACAAAAACAAAACTCCGCGGAGTCTCGTTTGACATCACGACGAGACGAAGGACTTCAATTTCAAGACTTGAAGCGTTGCCTTTGGATTCCATTTAGAAGATCTTTGACTAGCGTTTTTGCAGAAGGTCTTTAAAAACAGCACAACATTTCTGTAATATGGAGGATCTTTGCCAAGCAGTAGGTCCTCAAACGAAGCTAAGCTCTCTTGTAATATCACAAGAAGCAGGGAAAGTTTGTTTTTGTTCTAATGATTCTTATTTGGGAGGGAAAAAAATAGCAGCGTTATGCACAACACAAATGGCCACACTCGCTTTCAAGACAATACCTGATCTTTGACTAGCAGTAGGTCCACAAAAACAGCCTAGGTCTCAAGTCATATGACATTACTTTAACTAGCGGTATGTCAACAAAAAATCAGCAGTGCTCTACTGTCGTATAGAATATCTTTCACTAGCAGTAGATCCTCAAAAACAGCAAAGCCCCCGTGTTGTATAGAAGATCTTTGACTATCAGAAGTTCCTTAAAAACAACAGCACTCCCCCTGTCATCTTTGACAAGTAGTAGAACAAAGTACACCTGTCATAAAGCATATTTGAATAACAGTGGATCATCAAAAATAGCAAAACTCTTCATATAAAATATCATTGACTGGCATTAGGTTCTCAAAACAGCAAAGTCCTCCAATATTATAAAGACGTTTTGACAAGCAGTATGTCAACAAAAACAGAAAAGCCATCCTGTCTAATAGAGGCTCTTTGACTAGCAGTTTGTCCTCAAAAACAGCAAATATCTCCTGTTATAAAGAAGATATTTGACTAGCAGCAGGTCCTTAAAAACAACAGCACTCCCCCTGTCATCTTTGACAAGTAGAAGAACAAGGCACACCTGTCATAAAGCATATTTGAATAACAGTGGCTCATCAAAAACAGCTAAACTCTTCATATAAAATGTCATTTACTGGCATTAGCTCCTCAAAACAGCAAAGTTCTCCAATATTGTAAAGAAGTTTCGACAAGCAGTATGTCAACAAAAACAGAAAAGCCATCCTGTCAAATAGAGGCTCTTTGACTATCAGTATGTCCTCAAAAACAGCAAATCTCCCCTGTTATAAAGAAGATATTTGACTAGCAGCAGGTCCTCAAAAAAAAACAGTACTCCTCCGTCATATGGGATATCTTTGACAAGCAGAAGTTCCTTAAAAACAACAGCACCCCCGCTGTCATCTTTGACAAGTAGTAGAACAAAGCACACCTGTCATAAAGCATATTTGAATAACAGTGGATCATCAAAAACAGCTAAACTCTTCATATAAAATATCATTGACTGGCATTAGCTCCTCAAAACAGCAAAGTTCTCCAATATTGTAAAGACGTTTCGACAAGCAGTATGTCAACAAAAACAGAAAAGCCATCCTGTCAAAGAGAGGCTCTTTGGCTAGCAGTATGTCCTCAAAAACAGCAAATCTCCCCTGTTATATAGAAGATCTTTGACTAGCAGCAGGTCCTCAAAAACAACAGTACTCCTCAGTCATATGGGAGATCTTTGACAAGCAGAAGTTCCTTAAAAACAACAGCACTCCCCCTGTCATCTTTAACAAGTAGTAGAACAAAGCACACCTGTCATAAAGCATATTTGAATAACAGTGGATCATCAAAAACTGCAAAACTCTTCGTCATATAAAATATCATTGACTGGTATTAGGTCTTCAAAACAGCAAAGTTCTCCAATATTATAAAGAAGTTTTGACAAGCAGTATGTCAACAAAAACAAAAAAGCCACCCTGTCAAATAGAAGCTCTTTGACTAGCAGTATATCCTCAAAAACAGCAAATCGCTCCTGTTATAGAGAAGATATTTGACTAGCAGCAGGTCTTAAAAAACAACAGCACTCCCCCTGTCATCTTTGACAAGTAGTAGAACAAAGCACACCTGTCATAAAGCATATTTTAATAACAGTGGATCATCAAAAACAGCAAAACTCTTCATATAAAATATCATTGACTGGCATTAGCTCCTCAAAACAGCAACGTTCTCCAATATTGTAAAGAAGTTTTGACAAGCAGTATGTCAACAAAAACAAAAAGGACACCCTGTCAAATAGAGGCTCTTTGACTAGCAGTATGTCCTCAAAAACAGAAAATATCCCCTGTTATATAGAAGATCTTTGACGAGCAGAAGGTCCTCAAAAATAACAGCACTCCCCAGTCATATGGGAGATCTTTGACAAGCAGCGGGTTCTCAAAAAGAGCAGAGCTCACCTGTCAAAATGCATAGTTGAATAACATTAGATCATCAAAAACAGCAAAGCTCTTTGTCATTCAAAACATCATTGACTGGCATTAGGTCCTCAAAAACAGCAAAGTTATCCAGTCATGTAAAGAAGCTTTGACTACCAGTATGTAAACAAAAACAGTAGCATGTTAATCTGGGGATCTTTGATTTGCAGTAGGACCGGTCCGCACAAGAAAAAAAAAGAAAAAAAAGAAAAAAAAATATTTGTTTTAATTGTTTTTATTAAATCAACATAAAAACACAATATATACACTATACAACTGTGGTACATTTACCACTAGCGGTACGCTGGGTCCATCTCGTGGTACGCCAAAGAAGTCGGTAAATATGTACTGTACCGTATTTTCGGACTACAAGTCGCAGTTTTAGGACTAACACTGGACAAAGGTATTGGGACACTTAGGACTAACACTAGGCAAAAGTATTGGGACACTTAGGACTAACACTAGGCAAAACTATTGGGACACTTATGGACTACAAGTAGACAAAAGTATTGGGACACTTAGGACTAACACTAGGCAAAAGTATTGGGACACTTAGGACTAACACTTGACAAAAGTATTGGGACACTTAGGACTAACGCTAGGCAAAAGTATTGGGACACTTAGGACTAACACTAGACAAAAGTATTGGGACACTTAGGGGCTAACACTAGACACAAGTATTGGGACACTTAGGACTAACACTGGACAAAAGTATTGGGACACTTAGGACTAACACTAGGCAAAAGTATTGGGACACTTAGGACTAACACTAGGCAAAAGTATTGGGACACTTAGGACTAACACTAGGCAAAAGTATTGGGACACTTATGGACTACAAGTAGACAAAAGTATTGGGACACTTAGGACTAACACTAGGCAAAAGTATTGGGACACTTAGGACTAACACTTGACAAAAGTATTGGGACACTTAGGACTAACACTAGGCAAAAGTATTGGGACACTTAGGACTAACACTGGACAAAAGTATTTTGACACTTAGGACTAACACTAGACAAGAGTATTGGGACAATTAGGATTAACAGTGGACAAAAGTATTGGGACACTTAGGACTAACACTAGGCAAAAGTATTGGGACACTTAGGACTAACACTAGGCAAAAGTATTGGGACACTTAGGACTAACACTAGGCAAAACTATTGGGACACTTATGGACTACAAGTAGACAAAAGTATTGGGACACTTAGGACTAACACTAGGCAAAAGTATTGGGACACTTAGGACTAACACTTGACAAACGTATTGGGACACTTAGGACTAACGCTAGGCAAAAGTATTGGGACACTTAGGACTAACACTAGACAAAAGTATTGGGACACTTAGGGGCTAACACTAGACACAAGTATTGGGACACTTAGGACTAACACTGGACAAAAGTATTGGGACACTTAGGACTAACACTAGGCAAAAGTATTGGGACACTTAGGACTAACACTAGGCAAAAGTATTGGGACACTTAGGACTAACACTAGGCAAAAGTATTGGGACACTTATGGACTACAAGTAGACAAAAGTATTGGGACACTTAGGACTAACACTAGGCAAAAGTATTGGGACACTTAGGACTAACACTTGACAAAAGTATTGGGACACTTAGGACTAACACTAGGCAAAAGTATTGGGACACTTAGGACTAACACTAGGCAAAAGTATTGGGACACTTAGGACTAACACTAGACAAAAGTATTGGGACACTTAGGGGCTAACACTAGACAAAAGTATTGGGACACTTAGGACTAACACTGGACAAAAGTATTGGGACACTTAGGACTAACACTAGGCAAAAGTATTGGGACACTTAGGACTAACACTAGGCAAAAGTATTGGGACACTTATGGACTACAAGTAGACAAAAGTATTGGGACACTTAGGGGCTAACACTAGACAAAAGTGTTGGGACATTTAGGACTAACACTGGACAAAAGTATTGGGACACTTAGGACTAACACTGGACAAAAGTATTGGGACACTTAGGACTAACACTAGACAAAAGTATTGGGACACTTAGGACTAACACTAGACAAAAGTATTGGGACACTTAGGGGCTAACACTAGACAAAAGTGTTGGGACACTTAGGACTAACATTGGACAAAAGTATTGGGACACTTAGGACTAACACTAGGCAAAAGTATTGGGACACTTAGGACTAACACTAGGCAAAAGTATTGGGACACTTAGGACTAACAGTAGACAATGACAATGGGAAATGGAATTAATTCATTTTTGTCCTCAAAATTCTACACACAATACTCTACAATGACAACGTGAAATGGAATGCTTTCTTTTTTGTCCTCACAATTCTACACACAATACCCTATAATGACAATGTGAAATGGAATCAATTAATTTCTGTCCTCTAAATTCTACACACAATACCTTGTTGAATGGGTAAAGGCGGGAAACACCAGCAAAAGTCGGTCCCGTCAATTTTAAATTGCCTTTCAAATGTCTATTCGTGGTGTTGGGTTTTCTCAAATACATTTCCCTAAAAAATGCGATTTATACTCCAGTGCGACTTATGTTTTTTTTCCTTCTTTATTATGCATTTTCGGCGGGTGCGACTTATACTCCGGTGCGACTTATACTCCGAAAAATGCGGTATATGGAGAGTCGTTGGTGATGATGTTTGTGCATTGTGTGTAATGTTACCGGGGCCAAAATATTAAATATACCTGTTGATTAAACCACTGCCTTGTTTTTAATGAATACTTAGACCGACTACGCTACTGTATTTTAGTGTCGGTCATTATGGTGGCACTTGGAGGGCCAAGTGTTTTCTGAGGTGTTACTTGGCGAAAAAAGTTAGAGAACCATATTAGACGATCGCCGACTTCCTCTCAGCCCTGTGGCAATCAGGCGTGGACAGGTCCATCATGGCCACGGCCCAAATGGGAAGAGGACAGCGGTCTGGCGGATCTGCCAGTTGTCGTAGCGGGCGGCTGAGACTAAACGCCGCGAAATTGGGCGAGCCAAACCAGATGGAACGTCCGCAGTCACGCGGCCGCTTGGCTCCCTTCACAGCTTTGTTAGCCAAACACAGATGAAACAATGCAAATGTGCTCGTGTCCCCTGGTAGCTTTTAATAGCGTGCATATCGGAAGGCAAACTCTTTTTCTTCTCAATGATGCCGCTTTAATGAAAGGGTAGGATTTGATTACATGTGGGAGAGGAAACTAGGCCTCGCTCTCCGGAGAGGCGAGCATTAGTCGACAAGACGCTGTGTTGCGATTTAGTCAACAGTGAGAGAGAAGGGGGGGGGGGGGGGGGGGTGTGTTGTGCATCAGAGTATCCTTGGAAGTCCAATTTCCCAGGGTGCCCATGTGTCAAGAATCAAGGACGAGGAAGAAGAGGGATTAAAAATGTCAACGTTGCTCACTTTTGAGTGGATCTGGGCAGGAACGTTTGACGGGGGGGAAAAACACACAAATCACAGCGTTTATGTGAGGCGCTAACCTAAGAAATGGCCCCGGATGATGTCTTGTTCTTGTTGCGCGCTCGCTCCATCGCTCGTCAGCATCAGGACCACTTGAGAGGAGAGATGTTGAAGCCTGCATCTGCTTTACGTGATTGCAACACCACCGCCCTCGCACCGCACTGTGTGCGTGCAAGTGTTACTACGAGGAGACACGTAAACAAACACATTGAGAGAGGTGCGCGCTAATATTCCACTCCCTTGAAAAGAAGATTCTTCATCTCAATGGGACTTTACTGGGGTTTAAAACAAATAAAAAATAAACAATGCAAATCATTACATAGATCAGGAGTCTTCAACTTAAATCGCCTGGGGGCCACTGGAGGTTCACGTCTGAATCCCGTTTTAACCACGTGACTAAATTTGTTAACTACTAGCAGCTGGAGTGACCCTGAGCTTACATACAGTCGGGCAGGGATTCATAGAGCCCCATTCCTGGGTGGATCTCGCGTGAGAGGAAGGAGGGGGGTAATCATTTTGCAATGCACTCCGCAGAAAATGATGGAAAGTATCATTCTACATAGCAACTGCAATTGCCACAAAATACATTTTAAGACAGGCAGCATGGTGGCAGAGGGGTTAGTGCGTTCGATCCTGTGCTAGGGATCTTTCTGTGTGGAGTTTGCATGTTCTCCCCGTGACTGCGTGGGTTCCCTCCGGGTACTCCGGCTTCCTCCCACTTCCAAAAACATGCACCTTGGAATAGGTTGATTGGCAACACTAAATGGGCCCTAGTGTGTGAATGTGAGTGTTAATGTTGTCTGTCTATCTGTGTTGGCACTGTGATGATGTGGCGACTTGTCCAGGGTGTACCCCGCCTTCCGCCCGATTGAAGCTGAGATAGGCTCCAGCGCCCCCCGCGACCCCGAAGGGAATAAGCGGTAGAAAATGGATGGATGGATGGACAGTCCGAAATGTAACGTTCTCATGGCAACCTCCAATCCCAGACTAGTCCATCAGATTACCAGATGGAAAAGCGTGATTCATCACTCCATAGAAGGAGTCTCCACTGCTCTAGAGTCCAGTGGCGACGTTCCATGCTGGAAATCACCGAGAGCAGCCCATTCTTACAGAAATGTTTGTAGGAACAGTCTCCATGCCTAAGTGCTTGATTTTATACACCGGGCCAAGTGATTAGAGCACCTGATACTCATAATTTGGATAGTTGGCCAAATACATTTGGCAATATAGTGTATGTCTGCAGCTAAATTAGGAGCCTTTGTAACCTGTTTTGAAATACTTTATCATTCATACGCCAAATTATATATTGCTGCAATATAGTGTATATTGTGATAGTATGCCATTAAAAATGTCAAACTGAATGTAAAAACGTTATGTTTAGACACTGCTGAGTTCCCTAAGGCAGTGTTTTTCAACCACTGTGCCGCGGCACACTAGTGTGCCGTGAGATACAGTCTAGTGTGCCATGGGAGATTATCTAATTTCACCTATTTGGGTTAATAATATTTTTTGCAAATCAGTAAATATAGTCTGCAAATGATCAATCAATCAATAAATCAATGTTTATTTATATAGCCCTAAATCACAAGTGTCTCAAAGGGCTGCACAAGACGACATCCTCGGTTCAGAGCCCACATAAGGGCAAGGAAAAACTCACAACCCAGTGGGATGTCAATGTAAATGACTCTGATAAACCTTGGAGAGGACCGCAGATGATGTTGTTGTTGAGTGTCGGTGCTGTCTAGAGCTCGGCAGAGTAACCGTGTAATACTCTTCCATATCAGTAGGTAGCAGCCGGTAGCTAATTGCTTTGTAGATGTCGTAAACAGCGAGAGGCAGTGTGCAGGTAAAAAAGTATCTAATGTTTAAACCAAAAATAAACAAAAGGTGAGTGCACCTAAGAAAAGGCATTGAAGCTTAGGAAAGGCTATGCAGAACAAAACTAAGACTGAACTGGCTACAAAGTAAACAAAACCAGAATGCTGGACGACAGCAAAGACTTACTGTTGAGCAAAGATGGCGTCCGCAATGTACATCCAAACATGACATGACAATCAACAATGTTCCCAAAAAGAAGGATAAAAACTATTGAAATATTCTTGATTGCTAAAACAAAGTAGATGCAGGAAATATCGCTCAAAGGAAGACATAAAACTGCTACAGGAAAATACCAAAGAAAGAGAAAAAGCCACCAAAATAGGAGTGCAAGACAAAAACTAAAACACTAAACTAGAGATTTCCGATCAATGCGTTAAAATGTAATATCGGAAATTATCGGTATCGTTTTTTTTATTATCAGTATGTTGTTGTTTTTTTTCGTTTTTTTTTTTTTTTTATTAAATCAACATTTTTTTTTTTTTTTTTTTTTTTTTTTTCTTATGTCCTGTCCAGCTTCTCAGGCAAATCATATAGTTGATGTAGATGCCCATGTCGGCTGTTCAGATTTACTTTACAAAAGAGAAGTGTAGGATACTTCTCTTGTTGCCTTATTTGTATTTGACTTTATTAAATGTATTTATATTATCATTTAGTGCAGCCGGGCCGGAGCAGGAGGGGATAGAAAGAGAAAAAAAAAGAAGACAGAGGGGGAAATTGTGGGGACAAGAGGGGGATTAGACAGAGAGACAAAAACAACAACAGCAAACAACAACAACAACAACAATAGAGCAACATCAGCAAATATGACATGTACAAATATGATGGTAAAAGTAATAGCAAATAAGCAGTTAGCGAAAAATAAAAAATAATACAGAAATGACAATGAGCATTATTACACTACAAATGGATCAATACAAATACCAATAGAAATAGCGCTATTGATAATGAACAATACCAATAATTTACCTTTATTATCAACAATACAGTTGTTTAAATGCAATAATACATATACGTAATGATAACTTGAGATACGAAAGAATGCAGAAAAATGGAGGGGGAGAAAGAGAAGCAACCTACATTAACCTTGTAGATTGTTATAGTCACAATAGGTTAAGCTTTGTCAGTGTGCCATGTGTTACACCCAGTTTACCCTAGGGCAACAACGTTAATATATGTTTGATGAAACGTGATTATGTGCATGAGTGTAAGTATGCATATGTACTTGTATATGTACAGAATGTGTATATGTGTTTGTACAATGAATGTATATGTACAGAATGTGTATATGTGTTTGTACAGTGAATGTATATGTACAGTATGTGTATGTGTATGTTTGTATATTGAATGTGCGTGTGGATGTACGAACATTAGGTAGGTAAATATGTACTGTATTTGTGTATGTATGTGGGAGCGTAGGTACCTATGTACGTATGTGAGCATATGTGAATTTGCATGTACAATACATTCGACTCCCAGAGTGCGTGGGAGCCAGAGCACGGCCCCATCACCCCCGAGAGCCCAACCCACAAACAGGAGGCGTGGTGCCCAGGGAACCAGGGACCACCGCCCCCACGCAGCCAAGCCGGCCAGCGACAGGAACCCCAGAGCCCGACCCACCGTACCGCCCACAAGGGCCAGCAGCAGGCCGCAGACAGACGCACCCGGCAGAGGACAGGGCACGAGAAAAGCAGGGGACAGCCAGACCCCAAGCCAGCGAGAGACCACACCCCACACGGGCAGAAAGGCGAGACGCCCCGCCCGAGGGACCCAGAGACTCCCCGCAACCGGACGGGAAGACCGCCCCCGCCCCACCGGCAACCGGGCCCCCACGAGCCCACCCCCCACCCCCGGAGAGCGCGGCGAGGCCAGCCCCCGGCCACCCCACCCAAACCGGCCGCCGCAGGACCACCCAGGCACAGGGCCACGGGAACCACCCACCCCACCCGCAGGGACCCCAACGATGGAGATGGAACAACCAGCAACCGCCCCGCCGAGCCCCCCCCCTGAGGGAGGGGAAAATTAAAAAATAATATTAATAAAATATATTAAAAAATAAATAAATAAATAAATTAATTAATTAATTAAAAAAAAAAGAATTAAAAGAAGATCACAGACATGCTGACAAACAAGGTCACTACCCCAGCAACTGGCCGACTCGCAGCACCTTAATTTATTAAATCAACATAAAAAACACAAGATACACTTACAATTAGTGCACCAACCCAAAAAACCTCCCTCCCCCATTTACACTCATTCACACAAAAGGGTTGTTTCTTTCTCTTATTAATATTTCTGGTTCCTCCATTATATATCAATATATATCAATACAGTCTGCAAGGGATACAGTCCGTAAGCACACATGATTGTGCGTGCTGCTGGTCCACTAATAGTACTAACCTTAAACAGTTAATTTTACTCATTTTCGTTAATTACTAGTTTCTATGTAACTCTTTTTATATTGTTTTACTTTCTTTTTTATTCAAGAAAATGTTTTTAATTTATTTATCTTTTTTTTTTTTTTTTTTTTAAAGTACCTTATCTTCACCATACCTGGTTGTCCAAATTAGGCATAATAATGTGTTAATTCCACTACTGTATATATCGGTTGATATCGGTATCGGTAATTAAAGAGTTGGACAATATCGGAATATCGGATATCGGCAAAAAGCTATTATCGGACATCCCTACACTAAACAAAGGAAAACAGCAAAAAAACTCAAAATAAGTCAGGGTGTGATGTGACAGGTGGTGACAGTACACCTACTTTGAGACAAGAGCTATATTGATGCATGGTTGGTTATGCTTTAAAGTCATATCCAACAATTGCGACAACGACTTCTTGCTGTCAACTGAGTTTCGTTTTTTAATGATTTCTGCTGGTGGTGTGCCTCCGCATTATTTCAACGCAGAAAATGTGCCTTGGCTCAAAAAGGTTGAAAAAACACTGCTCCGAAGGGCTGGTCAGAGATACCTCTGCTTGCTTAAAGCAGGTTGCTCTTTGTATTTCCCAATGTGTGTTTGTTGTGCGCACATTTCTGTGTTTGTGCCGTTATTGTATTAAATGTTCTTTCCAGTGACATTCAAGACTATCATATTTTATGTAACTAGTATCATTTACCATGAATTGATTAACTTAAACAAGTTGAAAAACTTATTCGGGTGTTACCATTTAGTGGTCAGTTGTACGGAATATGTACTGTACTGTGCAATCTACTAATAAAAGTCTCAATCAAATTCAATCAATATCCTGCCAGGGTCAGAGCGTCTCAATTACACCAAAGTATGAAGTTAAGTTAAGCCGCAAGTTTGAAACCCCTGTTCCAGACCCTGCAGAGCTTGATATGTTCTATATGCCACGTGATAGCAAGCTGGCGTTGTGACCCAGTTGTGAGGCGACTGCAGAGAGATTGAGCAAGGACGGAAGGAAGAAGGGAACAGTGGAGGGAAAAAAAAGAAGGTCAGTGAGGGCACCAGGCGCACTCAGGAGACCTACAGCAAGCCATGATTGGCTGACATGCAGGGAGGAAGGGTCCTCACCTGCAGTCGTGTGTCCTCTATACTACATGCAGCGACACCAATCAGGACTTTGATCCTCCTCCGTCACATTTTTCCATTCCGACAAAATAAAAGCCCGTTACACTCCATTTAGTGCCCCCGCAAAGTTCTTCGTTTCAACTTAAAGAGCGTAAATCAACGCCACGGGATACATTCATGGAAAATTACACGATGATACGGCCGACCGTCCATCCACCACATAAGAAGAACACCACATGTGATTAGATGCCAGACGTTTTATTGATTTTCCACCACCGCAGCACAAATTAACGGCTCCCTGTGCGATTGTTCACCACTCCCACGCACGTCCAAACATGGCTGAGGATAATAAACAGCAAAATTTGGAGGTCTTGTAAATATTCGGCATGAATATAACCATGGCCATAATGGCTAAATGTCATTTGGAGCGGTTTCACACAAACGTGTTCACACTTTATTCATGTGAAACCATTTTCATTAGTGGTGTCCCGATACAACTTTTTCACTGCCAATATGATACCAATTTTGGAGCGTTGAGTATTGGCCGATACGGATAGTGAGTCGATACGATATGAGCACAAATCATAGCACATACTTTATTTTGTAGTGCGAAAAGTTATAAAAAAAAAGGCTTGATCAAATGAAACTAGTCAAAAAGGAATGAAAAACACTAACCTATTCACTATCAAAAAAGTTAAAAGTTAAAGTTAAAATGCCAACGATAGTCTCACACACAGTAGGTGTGGTGAAATTATCCTCTGCATTTGACACATCCCCATGTTCAGTTCACCCCCTGGGAGGTGAGTGGAGTAGTGAGCAGCAGCGGTGGCCAGGAATCATTTGGTGATTGAGGGACGGCGTGGCGCAGTGGAAGAGTGGCCGTGCGCGACCCGAGGGTCCCTGGTTCAATCCCCACCTAGTACCAACCTCCTCATGTCCGTTGTGTCCTGAGCAAGACACTTCACCCTTGCTCCTGATGGGTGCTGGTTAGCGCCTTGCATGGCAGCTCCCTCCATCAGTGTGTGAATGTGTGTGTGAATGGGTAAATGTGGAAGTAGTGTCAAAGCGCTTTGAGTACCTTGAAGGTAGAAAAGCGCTATACAAGTACAACCCATTATTTAACCCCCAATTCCAACCCTTGATGCCGAGTGCCAAGCAGGGAGGCAATGGGTCCCATTTTTATAGTCTTTGGTATGACTCGGCCGGGGTTTGAACTCATGACCTGTCTGGGATGGGCTTTTGCTGTCCTTAATTAATATTAAGTGGCGTGATAATTGTTAGTGGTCCCAATAATACATGACGTTAAGCTCATGACGCAGTAAGTTAAATGATGCGGACACGTTTGATACTGGACACTTTCTAATACGCTTCGGAGACTTTGTATGTGTAAGTAATATGCAACTATTTGTTATTTGATACTTGTTTATGTTGAATAATATGCTGTTTTGGACCGCATATAGTTGAATAAAGTACACTTATTAAATATGTCGAGCTTGTGTGCTTAGCTGTTGTGTAGCTGCTAGCTCCTTGTAGCCTATAGTCTACCATGTTTACCTTTTGTAAATGACTTGACTAAATAGGAGAAAAGACCAACCTTGTGTGCTTATTGGAGGACATTTAGATGTTAACTGGCTGTAAACATGCAGCAGGACTGCTTGTATCGAACATTATTTAGACTTAGACTTCCTTTTATTGTCATTCAAATTTGAACTTTACAGTACAGATAAGAACGAAATTTCGTTCCATCAGGTCGTTGTAGTGCAGGATAAAAGGATAAAATGATGTCACACAATTTACGTGCAAGAACACTTAATCACATGCTATTCTTTTTGCTAATATCAAACCAATATCTGATAACAATATGGGATGGGACACCCCTAATTTTTATACTTGTAATGAATTTGATGCATGTTTTGTACTAAAACAAATGTATTTTGCACAAATACGTATTTTTTTGTGCAAAATAAACAGCCTTACATGACAAGTGCAATATTGATGAGGGTCAGTGGCAATGTCAAGGGAAATTTGCCAATATATTCTTATCAGTGATGAAGCAGGAGGGAGCTAGGAATGAGTTTGCGGTATACTTTCATATGGAATCGCCCTCTCATTTATTAATTGACATGTTACATCCTCTTCAATAATGAATAAAGCAAAACATGTTCTAGACCAAACATCACTACATATTCTCTACTGCTCGCTAGTGTTACCATATCTGAGTTATTGTGTAGAAATACGGGGAAATAACTACAAAAGTACACTTCATTCATCAACGGTGATACAAAAAAGATCAGTTAGAATCATACTTGCCAACCCTCCCGGATTTTCCAGGAGACTCCCGAAATTCAGCGCCTCTCCCGAAAACCTCCCGGGACAAATTATCTCCCGAAAATCTCCCGAAATTCAGGCGGACTCAGGTCCATGTGTACCTGAGTCCGCTTTCCCACAATATAAACGGCGTGCCTGCCCAATCACGTTATAACTGTAGAATGATCAAGGGTGAGTTCTTGGTTTCTTATGTGGGTTTATTGTTAGGCAGTTTCATTACGTCCTCCCAGCGCGTTAACAACACACAACAGCAGTCACGTTTTCGTCTACCGTAAAGCAGTTCGTCTGCCGTAAACAGCAATGTTGTGACACTCTTAAACAGGACAATACTGCCATCTAGTGCATTTGATGAAAGCACTTTTGTGCGTGCCACACAGCAATGCATCATCAGAGAGGGTGTTCAGCATGGTTAGAAAAATAGTGACAGAGAATAGAACAAGGATGGACAATTCAACCCTTAACTCAACAAGTATATGTGTAAATAAATGAACACTGAAATTCAAGTATTTATTTTATTTATATATGTATATATATATATATATATATATATATATATATATATATATATATATATATATATATATATATATATATATAAAATAAATATATATTTATAGCTACAATTCACTGAAAGTCAAGTATTTCTTATATATATATATATATATATATATATATATATATATATATATATATATATATATATATATATATATGAAATACTTGACTTGGTGAATTCTAGCTGTAAATATACTCCTCCCCTCTTAACCACGCCTCCAACCACGCCCCCCCTACCTTCCGAAATCGGAGGACTCAAGGTTGGCAAGTATGGGTTAAAATAATAGAGAACATAAAAACCTTTTATTTATTGAATCACAAATACTGAAATTCCACGACATAGTGAATTTGCAAACAGCTAAAATTATACACAAAGCAAACTACAATCTGCTACCCAAGAATATATAACAATTCTTCTCAACAAAATATAATCTTAGAGAAAAATGTAATTTAAAACATTTAAGACACTTAAGACCTTCAGTATATCAGTATGTGGAATTAAATTATGGAATGGATTAAGCAAAGCAATCAAACAATGTACTAATATGATCCACTTCAAGAAACTCTTCAAACTGAAAGTAATTACAAAGTACAAATAAGAAGAAGCATGATAAACATTCTGAATTTATCTCATCCATCCATTCATCTCATTTACTCATCTCACCATATGAAATATAACTTACTTCACCAATTATTTTGTATTTATTTTTATTATTACTTATGGAGTATATTGTGAATAAATTGAGAACAGGAAGTGAACAAAAGTTTTAGCAACTGCTATGTTAAGGAAAAGGGGTAGGATTAAATAAGCTCTGCTTCTTCCTACTCCTTTTCGAACATGTTGAACAGAGAAACTGGAAATTGTGATGTATCATGTTGTATGCATGCATGTTCCAAATAAACACAAACTCAACTCAACTCAACTCTTGTCCTATGCAATGGATATACAGGTAAAAGCCAGTAAATTAGAATATTTTGAAAAACTTGATTTATTTCAGTAATTGCATTCAAAAGGTGTAACTTGTACATTATATTTATTCATTGCACACAGACTGATGCATTCAAATGTTTATTTCATTTAATTTTGATGATTTGAAGTGGCAACAAATGAAAATCCAAAATTCCGTGTGTCACAAAATTAGAATATTACTTAAGGCTAATACAAAAAAGGGATTTTTAGAAATGTTGGCCAACTGAAAAGTATGAAAATGAAAAATATGAGCATGTACAATACTCAATACTTGGTTGGAGCTCCTTTTGCCTCAATTACTGCGTTAATGCGGCGTGGCATGGAGTCGATGAGTTTCTGGCACTGCTCAGGTGTTATGAGAGCCCAGGTTGCTCTGATAGTGGCCTTCAACTCTTCTGCGTTTTTGGGTCTGGCATTCTGCATCTTCCTTTTCACAATACCCCACAGATTTTCTATGGGGCTAAGGTCAGGGGAGTTGGCGGGCCAATTTAGAACAGAAATACCATGGTCCGTAAACCAGGCACGGGTAGATTTTGCGCTGTGTGCAGGCGCCAAGTCCTGTTGGAACTTGAAATCTCCATCTCCATAGAGCAGGTCAGCAGCAGGAAGCATGAAGTGCTCTAAAACTTGCTGGTAGACGGCTGGCTTGACCCTGGATCTCAGGAAACAGAGTGGACCGACACCAGCAGATGACATGGCACCCCAAACCATCACCCAACCATGCAAATTTTGCATTTCCTTTGGAAATCGAGGTCCCAGAGTCTGGAGGAAGACAGGAGAGGCACAGGATCCACGTTGCCTGAAGTCTAGTGTAAAGTTTCCACCATCAGTGATGGTTTGGGGTGCCATGTCATCTGCTGGTGTCGGTCCACTCTGTTTCCTGAGATCCAGGGTCAACGCAGCCGTCTACCAGCAAGTTTTAGAGCACTTCATGCTTCCTGCTGCTGACCTGCTCTATGGAAATGGAGATTTCAAGTTCCAACAGGACTTGGCGCCTGCACACAGCACAAAATCTACCCGTGCCTGGTTTACGGACCATGGTATTTCTGTTCTAAATTGGCCCGCCAACTCCCCTGACCTTAGCCCCATAGAAAATCTGTGGGGTATTGTGAAAAGGAAGATGCAGAATGCCAGACCCAAAAACGCAGAAGAGTTGAAGGCCACTATCAGAGCAACCTGGGCTCTCATAACACCTGAGCAGTGTCAGAAACTCATCGACTCCATGCCACGCCGCATTAACGCAGTAATTGAGGCAAAAGGAGCTCCAACCAAGTATTGAGTATTGTACATGCTCATATTTTTGATTTTCATACTTTTCAGTTGGCCAACATTTCTAAAAATCCCTTTTTTGTATTAGCCTTAAGTAATATTCTAATTTTGTGACACACGGAATTTTGGATTTTCATTTGTTGCCACTTCAAATCATCAAAATTAAATGAAATAAACATTTGAATGCATCAGTCTGTGTGCAATGAATAAATATAATGTACAAGTTACACCTTTTGAATGCAATTACTGAAATAAATCAAGTTTTTCAAAATATTCTAATTTACTGGCTTTTACCTGTATATAGAGCAAAAAAAAAATACTACACACGTCCATTTCAGAGGACACTGGTTCTCAGGAGATGTATAGCATCTGATCAACAATAGGAGACTCCATGTTTGGATGTCACCTTCCAAACAAATGTCTCGCAGATGCAAGCGTGCAGAAAACACGCGTGTAAGTTGGAGCTATACAGTGTGAAAGTGTTAGAAAGTTACGCGTAATTATCTTCCCCGCTGGCTGCCATGACAATTACTGGCCACGACTGAGGGCAGTTAATAGTGCGGCTAATTAACTGGCTGACTGGACGCAGGGCTTTTCAAGTGGGCTTAATAGGCAAGATGGAGGCTAAGAACTCAGACCAGCAGCTCTTTGAGGGCGTCAAAGACTGCGTGGATTCAAGCATTGTGTGTGAATGATAAGTCATGGCAAGGAGATCATAGAGAACTGTTAGCATCTGCTTCATGTGACAAAATGATAAACCATCCGGCATAATAGAACATCTGCAGACTTTTGATCACTCTAAGCGCTGCAATTTGTACGATTTTACACCGCACACATTTTATCCAGCAGTGTTTCCCATAAATTACATAATTTTTTAGCGGCAGCCTGCCACAGATACATTTACTGGATTGGGCGCTCCGTGATCACCTTTGCTCATAAACACTGCAATTTGGACATGATATGCAATAGGAGAGTTCTGATCAGGGTTTTATGCTGCCGACTCCCACATTCATGAGTGAGATTTGGCCGATAACGATCACATGTACTGACTGTAAATGGTTATGTGTTTATGGTGAGTGCTATTGACAGTGTAACAATATCAACATCATATTTAAACCTACATATTTTTTTTAACAAAAGAGGAGAAATATAACCTTAGAGGAAAATTTAATTTAAAACATGTGTATGCTCGTACGACACTTAAAACATTCTGCATATCCTGGAATGGATTAACAACAGAAATCAAACAAAGCACCAATATGATTCAGTTTAAGAGACTGTTCAAACTACAAGTGTTCACAAAGTACACAGAACAAGAATTATGGGGAACATCTTGAACCCTTTTTTCTTTTTTTTTATTGAGACAACGAATATTTATGTATATTTAGGTATAAACAAAAGGCGCTCACAGCTGAGGTAAAACAGCTTGGCTATGAAAACAAATACTTGCACGTGGGCAAAAAAACTAAGGACATGAACAAAAGTCGCTAACTGTGGCATGAATAGAAACAACTTACTTGGACATGGCATGAAGTGCGCAGAGGTAAACAAAGTGTGAAGCAGAGAGTCAGGAGTATGAATGCGGGATGTCACCAGAACGACAAACTGAAAACAATGAACTTAAATACTACCGACATAATTAGTGAAAACAGGTGCGTGACGTGACAGGTGAAAACTAATGGGTTGCTATGGTGACAAACAAGAGTGCACAATGAGTCCAAACGTGAAACAGGTGAAACTAATGGGTAACTATGGAAACAAGACCAGGGAGTGAAAAGACAGAAACTAAAGAGTCCAATAACTAAACAAAACATGACTAAAACAAAACATGATTACACCCACATGACAGTATATACTATATATTAATTATTTATTATTTATTTGTTCACTGTTCTGTTACAGAGAACAAGGACATTGGATAAAATTGCTATGGTATGAAAAGGGGTAGGATTAAATAAGCTCTGCTTCTTCCTACTCCTTTTCGGACATGCTGTACTGAAACAACTGGAAATATGTGATGCGTTACATTGTATCGTATGCATGTTCGAAATAAACTGGCACTGAACTGAACTGAACAATTGTTTGAGCAAAACAAAGTCCATAGTACACAATAACTAAACAAAAGTAAAACAAACAAAAACACCATCTATTGCTCTTTTAAAACATTTGGATAATGCCCTCAAAGTCCTGCTGTGTCCAGGGAATGACTCCTTGAATGAGTAAACATTATTATTACAATTAGTTTGTGTAGTTGGAAATATCGATGTAATGACTCCTTAACCAATCATACACTGATACTACAATTGGGGAAATTTGCCAATGTATTCTTATCACTGATGAAGCAGAAAGGAGCTTGGAATCCCTTGTGGATCATTAAAGTTTGTCTAACGTCTAATGCAGGGGTGTCAAACCTGCGCCCCGCGGGCCGGATCAGGCCCGTGAACAGGTTATATCCGGCCCGCGTGATGAGTTCGCCAAGTACTAAAATGAGATGCTTTTTTTTTTTTTAACGAAAGAAACTGCTGTTCTGAATGTGTCCACTGGATGTCACAATAGCAATTCTGTTAGGCAAGCAGACAGTTTATACCGGGGCTAAGCAAGAGGTACACAGTAAAGGGTGACTGTGGCTCCTCCTCCTCCTCGACCCACATGAAACTTAAAACCTGCCGTTTTATGTCTTCTGCTTCGAAAACATCGTCATTTGGCACCCTCGTTGCCCCCCAAATGTATTTGTAAAACACAAGAAAAGTTAACTTTGTCATGTCTGTGTGATCATGTTTTGTTTTAGTCATGTTCGGTTTTGTTTTTGGACTCTTTGTGCAATTTTGTTTGTTTGTCACCATAGCAACCCATTAGTTTTCACCTGTCATGTCACGCACCTGTTTCACGTTTTGAGTCACGCACCTGTTTTCGCCGGTGACATTCTGTCAAAACGTGGTCCTTGGGTTGTGTTTTCCCGGAATGCAAAGGAAAGTTGGCGCGGGCAAGGCGTGAATGAGAGTACATTTTTATTTTAACACTAACAAACTACAAAAAGGGGTACAAACAAAAGGCGCGCTCACAGGCGGAGAGAAACTTGGCTAAGAAAACAAAAACTAGGACAAAGGCAAAACTATGGACGTGAAACTAATAAACACTTACTGTGACAAGAGCAAAGCAAAAACTTACGTGGCATGGTATGAAGCAAACACTATGGAATAAGCAGGCCAGATTGTAATGTCAGGCTTGGTAAAAAGGATAGGACTCAGATGCAGAGTAGGGAACTTTGACAGGCTTTCATTTTGACAGTTTCTTTTCACCTCCAAAGTCAAGGAATTACAATATATATATTAACCAAAAAACTAATCAGCGAAAAAGGTTCCAAAAAATAGGAACAACCGAAAATCACTCCGAACGAAGGAAAACACAAAAGCAAAGACGAACTATAATTGGCGCCGTATATGCTATAAAATGTATTAAGAAAAAACGCTCCAACAGGAGGAAGAAACAACAGTTATGAAAAATTCTACACTATCCTTTCTAACTCTGTTTACCTCTGTCATTATCGTGCCCTGCTTATTCCATAGTGTTCGCTTCATACCATGCCACGTAAGTTTTTGTTTTGCTCTTGTCACAGTAAGTGTTTATTAGTTTCACATCCATAGTTTTGCCTTTGTCCTAGTTTTTGTTTTCTTAGCCAAGTTTATCTCCGCCTGTGAGCGCGCCTATTGTTTGTACCCCTTTTTGTAGTTTGTTAGTGTTAAAATAAAAATGTACTCACATTCACGCCTTGCCCTTGCCCTTCCTTTGCATTCCGGGAAAACACAACCCAAGGACCACGTTTTGACAGAATGCGAAAACAGGTGTGTGACTCAAAACGTGAAACAGGTGCGTGACATGACAGGTGAAAACTAATGGGTTGCTATGGTGACAAACAAACAAAAGTGCACAAAGAGTCCAAATACAAAACCGAACATGACTAAAATAAAACATGATCACACAGACATGACAAACTTAAGTTAACAGTTTGTTGAGTTAGCTCTGGGTTGATACGTGGACATGACAAAGGAGGTATTTGATACCTAGAAGAGTTTACTTGTTGTGTTTTTTTGTTCAATCCCAAAAAGACTGTGACTTAAAGTTTAATCCTGGCTTTGTAGATACACTGAGATTAAGTCTAAACTCATTGTGTTTTTGAAATTGCACCAATTTCCTCCGGTTTGGTGGCTGCAGGATTAGGTCTCTGCTTTTTGTAGATGATGTGGTCCTGATGGCTTCATCTGGCCAGGATCTTCAGCTCTCGCTGGATCGGTTCGCAGCCGAGTGTGAAGCGACTGGGATGAGAATCAGCACCTCCAAGTCCGAGTCCATGGTTCTCGCCCGGAAAAGGGTGGAGTGCCCCAAGTGGAGGAGTTCAAGTACCTCGGAGTCTTGTTCACGAGTGAGGGAAGAGTGGATCGTGAGATCGACAGGCGGATCGGTGCGGCATCTTCAGTAATGTGGACGCTTTATCGATCCGTTGTGGTGAAGAAGGAGCTGAGCCGGAAGGCAAAGCTCTCAATTTACCGGTCGATCTATGTTCCCATCCTCACCTATGGTCATGAGCTTTGGGTTATGACCGAAAGGACAAGATCACGGGTACAAGCGGCCGAAATGAGTTTCCTCCGCCGGGTGGCAGGGCTCTCCCTTAGAGATAGGGTGAGAAGCTCTGCCAGATGAGGTGGTTCGGGCATCTGGTCAGGATGCCACCCGATCGCCTCCCTCGGGAGGTGTTTAGGGCACGTCCGACCGGTAGGAGGCCACGGGGAAGACCCAGGACACGTTGGGAAGACTATGTCTCCCGGCTGGCCTGGGAACGCCTCGGGATCCCCCGGGAGGAGCTGGACGAAGTGGCTGGAGAGAGGGAAGTCTGGGCTTCCCTGCTTAGGCTGCTGCCCCCGCGACCCGACCTCGGATAAGCGGAAGAAGATGGATGGATGGATGGATGGACCAATTTCCTCAGAATTTTCAACAAACTAAGTGTTTTGTCCGGAGGATTATTTGTGATGTGTACGTTTTCATAATGTGCTTGTTCTGTTTTTGGCCAAAGTAAAACAAAGAAAACAACCTGGCGTAGTCTTTACTTTTAAGTTATCATGCCATGATTTTACCATTCCGGCCTCCTTGGTAATAGATTTTCCTCCATGCGGCCCCTGAGCTAAAATGACTTTGACACCCCTGCTCTAATGTCTAATCAAATTTGGTACTGACATCACGTGTACGCCTGACCGCTACACAGCAATACACAACACAATACAGGTAGGATAATGTACACAAATCAGGCTATTATTGAGGTCCTCAAAAAAGCTGTACAACTACTACTCTAAAGTATATAGCACTGTCCCTTGAGAAGCTGTAGGAAAATGTCTGCTTTAGTGAAACACAAGAATACAAATATATTCCGACTGCCTCACATTGTGAGTCTAATGACAACAATGAAAGACGATACATTTGATCAAAGTGAGTCAGCGTCGGTGACGTTCTCAGACCTTGACGCGTCCTTTTCCTAACCCGAGCCCGCAAATCTCACCCAAGACAACTGAGGTTTAAACCGTCGGGATCAAAGCAAACTGAGTCATTTTGTCTCTCTGGTTGCCTGTTTAGGCCCTTCAGCGTCCGCCAACACACCAGTAAGGAATGGCCTCTCCAATGTCTGCCGGCTTAATCGGCCTCTACTGCACGCTGGTACTTGCCTTAATGGCCGTGGAGCTTTTTGTTTGTTTGTTTGTTCTTTCAGGCTGTCTTCATGGAGGAACTATTACTATTTCTTTTGAGTGAGGGGAAAGTACCAGGAAGTCAGAGGAGGACAATGACCACGGTTGTGTGCAGCCCGCCGGCATGCACGTGTGCATCCTTGCAGCTTATCAATTATAAAAGAGCAGCAGAGAGCAGAGAAAGCATCTATAAATACACAGCATGTACTATAAGGGCGGACTCGCGCCAGGCCCATCGTAACCTTCTCGGCCTACTTCACACCTGAAGTATGTCAAGCCCTTTGAGACACTTGTGATTTAGGGCTATATAAATAAACACTGATTGATTGATTGATTGAAGTTTAGCAAGCATGATTGGATGCATGCGCGTAACATCGTCGTAAACTAACTATCAAACCAAAAACGGATACATGTTTGCCCTCATAAACACATGATCATGGGACTGTCTGTAAATGTAGCTTGCCGTCACAACTCCATACAGTTGTCACGACATGGACCAGTGGTTCTTAAATGGGGGTACGCGTACCCCTAGGGGTACTTGAAGGTATGCCAAGGGGTACGTGAGATTTTTTTTTAAATATTCTAAAAATAGCAACAATTCAAAAATCCTTTATAAATATATTTATTGAATAATACTTCAACAAAGTATGAATGTAAGTCCATAAACTGAACATCAAATCAAGTAGGCTATTCCATTCATTACAATGCAACAATGCAATATTCAGTGTTGACAGCTAGATTTTTTGTGGACATATTTATAATTGAATCACTTGTTTATTTTTCAACAAGTTTTTAGTTATTGTTGTATCTTTTTTTTCCAAATAGTTCAAGAAAGACCACTACAAATGAGCAATATTTTGCACTGTTATACAATTTAATAAATCAGAAACTGATGACATAGTGCTGTATTTTACTTCTTTATCTCTTTTTTTTTCAACCAAAAATGCTTTGCTCTGATTAGGGGGTACTTGAATTTAAAAAAAATGTTCACAGGGGGTACTTCACTGAAAAAAGGTTGAGAACCACTGACATGGACTATGGCGGGTTTGTTTTCCCGAGATGCAATAAAAGTTGGAGCGGACATGGCGTGAAGGTAAGGACATATTTATTTTTACCATAACAAAAAGAACAAACTAAAGGCGCGCACAAGGCGGAGGTACAAACTTGACTATGAAACAAAAACTTACACGTAACGTAGACTAAGAACATGAAACAAAAGAACTGCTAAACTTGACATGAATAAACAAAAACTTACTTGGAACAAGCATGGAAATGATCATGGAACAATGGCATGGAATCAACGCATGAGTGACAAGGGTAACAGCAGGTAATGTCGCCAGGCCGACCAACAGAAAAAGACAGGCTTAAATAACAGTGACATGATTGGTGACAGGTGTGTGAGTCCAAACGTGGAACAGGTGAAACTAATGGGTAACCATGGAAACAAAACAAGGGAGTGAACAACCAGGAACTATGTGGGCTTTGTACCGAGGATGTCGTTGTGGCTTGTGCAGCCCTTTGAGACACTTGTGATTTAGGGCTATATAAATAAAGATTGATTGATTGATTGAACTAAAAAGCGTCCAAAAAGCAAAGAGCACATGGTCAAACAAAAACATGATCAACATTGACATGACAACAGTAGGTGGTGATATGGATCGTTGCTGTGCACCTGGTGTGCCAGCAAATAAGATTGCACCATAAAATACTTAATTTAACGAGTAACCACACCCCAACTTTTTCACTTCCGATACAATACCAAAATTTGTGCCTTGAGTACTGGCTGATACTGACATTGATCAAATTTATTTATCAGCACTTTTGTGTAAGAAAGTGTTTGATCAAGTGAAATTAGTCAAACATAGAACAACGGTAGGTATGGAAAATACTAGCCTATTTATTATTAACTGTCTGGAATAAAGTTATGCTGTCTTTAAGTTGAAAAGGAGTGGTTATTGTTTTGGTTTTTTTAACGACACCTAGTGGCCACAATAATTCGTTAAGGTGGTTGGTTGGTGTTAGTTTATTCCAAAAATGCACGCAATCATAACGTGATACATCATATAATCAGTCTGTCACTACAGCAAGTCTGAAAAGGAGTAGGAAGAAGCAGAGCTTATTTAATCCTACTCCTTTTCGTATCATAACAATTACTTCTAACACACTTCTGCCTTGGAGACTTTGTATGTGTAAGTAATATGCAACTATAATTATTTGATACTTGTTTATATTGACAAATGTGCTGTTTTACACTGCAATATTGTTCAATTATTATTACGTATGTCTAGCTTGTGTGCTATTGTGTGCTTAGCTGTTGTGTAGCTACCTGCTCCTAATAGCCTGTAGCGCATGTTTACCTTTTGTAAATGTAAAATAGAAGAAAAGAGCAACCTTGTGTGCTCATTGGAGGACATTTAGATGTTACTGGCTGTTCAGCTTTAAAACACACTCGTATCGGACATTATATCACACATGCAGCTGAGATAGGCGCCAGCACATCCCCCCCCGCGCGACCCCAAAAGGGACAAGCGGTACAAAATGGAAGGATGGATTTTACATACACGCTGATATTATATGATACTTAATTTCTTTGCCGATATCGGACCAATATCTGATATCAACACTGCATCGGGGCAACCTTTTAAGAAAGTAGCGCTCTTCTCAATGAGCAGCGGGTGCCACTGCGGGGCCCTTTCTGAGTCTTTCCGACCAAAAAAAACAAAACTACGTTTATTGGTATTTCTAAACATTTTGCTTACCGTGTTCTTTTTTATTTTTTTATCCACATTATTGCGCTCCCGCAACATGATTACGGCATACCTTTTCTCCCGTGGAAAAAGTCGTCAAAAATAATCTGGAAGTCAAAATCTACCGCACTTGCACTCACCCACAAATAAACACGTTTAAAAAGTCAATGGGTACAAATGGCTAAGTGTGAACGCCCCCTAGGGTGCACCACACACACACTTACACACACACACACACACACACACACACACACACACACACACACACACACACACACACCCCATACTTGCCAACCTTGAGACCTCCGATTTCGGGAGGTGGGGGGAGTGGTCGGGGGGCGGGGGCGTGGTTGGGGGCGTGGTTAAGAGGGGAGGAGTATATTTACAGTCAAGTATTTTATATATATATATATATAAATATATATATATATATATATATATATATATTTATATATTTATATCTACGTCCTGAAAATATACAAACAAAACTGTGTTTGGATAATTGATACTTCAACTTGCATAAATAAATCTTAAGGAATATAACATAACTTGGCTTCTGAGAGCTTCAAAATGTAATGAATACAATGCTAAAGTTGCTGATAAACAAGCAATTATTTCAATAATTAAATATGGTCATTTTAAATGAATTATTATGATCATTTAAAATTAATTATTTCAAATATGTTTATTTTAATGTATAATTCTATGGCTGGATGTAATAAGGAGTCAGAAAAAATACAAATAAAAATACAATTAATTTTGATGTTTTTAGTAAAATATAGTAAAAAAGTTTTTTGTTTTTTTTAAATTAATAAATATATTTATTTTTAGGTAAGATAAACATAATCATACAATTTATCTCTAATCTGGATGATTTAGTTCTTGTCACCCTGTTGTCCTCCCGTCTCTTCCCCAAGGATGTCTCCATGAGCTGGGCAAACGCCTGGAGATGCCCTACGTCAACAACACGGTCAGCAACCCGTCGGTGCACAGCTCGTACATCGCCGCCCTCTACTTCACCCTCAGCAGCCTGACCAGCGCCGGCTTTGGCAACGTGTGCGCCAACACGGACGCCGAGAAGGTCTTCTCCATCTGCACCATGCTCATCGGCGGTATGCCAGACGCCTCATGTGGAATAACGTGATTGGGCAGGCACGCTGTTTATATCGTGGGAAAGCGAACGTGAAAAAAGGCTGTCCTCCCTCAGGTCCTTATGGAGCTGGAGGGGGCGTGGCCTCCAGCTCCGGCTGAAAATCGGGAGAATATCAGGAGAATATTTGTCCCGGGAGGTTTTCGGGAGAGGCGCTGAATTTCGGGAGTCTCCCGGAAAATTCAGGAGGGTTGGCAAGTATGACACACACACACACATACTGGTTATCATTTGGAATGGGGACCAAGTTTTTAATCATCACTTGTGGGGACCACCCTTTCTACAGGTTGTGGAGGCACAAAAAAAACGAGGCAAAATGGCCACTGCCCAGTTAACTCATACACGTCTTTAAATCTCTGGATTGATGAAGTAATGTGCTGATCCTTCTTACTGGGGACCCTGGGGAAAAAGAGTTAATATGGTTCATGGGGACCAAATTTAAATAATTTTGCATAATTCACATAAATTTGTACGTGACTACTGAGGACCATTTAAAAAAAAGAAGAAGTTCAGATTAAATATGACATGATCCTCAGAATACAGCACTACAGCTGTCCTCTTATAGGAAGTTTCACCACTTAAATGTTAAAGCAAGTCCTGCATCTTCTGTGACATTACTGAAAACTGCTATTTAGCAGTAATGGAGTTGTCTGCAACTCCATCTACCATATATAGAAGGATGGAAAATTTTGAATGTGAATCATACTTTAAGGTAATAATGTTTTATAATCATGCTGTATGAAAATGTCATCCGAAGGAACACTAAACCAGATTTTGTTTTTGGAAAACTATATTAGTTTTAACTAAGGATGGATACCATACAGAATCACCGATGAGGGGGCTGCTGTGCAAATGTATCACACTCAAACTAACCAGTAAACATGTTTTATGGGCCAAAGCTTAAAAATCACTTAGGCATCTACAGAATGGAGCTGAATATCATTTAAAAAGGTTTCCCTTTAGGGGACCTGTTTTTTTGTCCCCATATCGTAAGAGGTCCCCTAAAGGTGACTGTGTAAACAGAGCGATGTCCCCATTAAGAAAGCATTGCCAGGACACACACACACACGCACACACACACACACACACACACTCACACACACACACACACACTTCATCACGCATCTGCTGAGTCAGACACACCTGTGCCATCCTGCTAATTAAAGATACACAGACACCCTCCTTTACACTTCCTGTTTAAGTCAGAATTGTCTATGTCCTAAATCAAGCCTGGCTGGCAGATGTAAAACTCCAGCAAAGTGGGGTCCTAGTGTCCCAAACACTAACGTTAAGACCACATTAAAGATTAAAGATGGCCGCAGTTGTAATGTGTGTGTTTGTGGCTGCAGTGCTCATGACTTGTATACGTTCCAACCTATGTCCGTGGTGCTAGCTGCCTGCTGCCATGGCAACGCACCACTGAGCATGCTTTAGACAACTGAGGAGCACTGCTGAGGAATACTTAACAGTGCAGGAGGGAGGGAGAGAACATTAACATTCTGAATGCAGCACTTCGGAGAGGACCTCTCGGACCAGAATCACACGTGCGTGTTTGCCTGGACGTGCAAAGTGTTTGGATAACAAGGAGGTGATGGTGTTGCACAGCACAATGCTCACATCCGCCAGCATATTTCATCATTAGCTGTAAGAAGTTAATCCTCTGCTCCACTGACCGCGCCCCCTGTCTTGGCACGTTCAAATAATCTGCATCTGGAGGCCAACACGTGCATGTACACACAAGCAAACACAGGGGCAAACATGCAAACGCATGCGCGCGCACACTCACACACACACACACACACACACACAATCAACCTATAGGACATATAGGAGGGTAATAAACATTGTTTATTGCCCTCCTTAGATGAAGCATGATTGCACTGTAATGGATTTAAGTAAGGGAGAAAGGGAAATGTAATCTTAAATGAAATTTAATGAATCAAAATGTCAATCAATAAGGGTGTAATTATTTTTGAGTGGCTTAAAAATGATTACTGTTTTTGTGGGCATAATTATTATCATTATTATTATCATTATTATTATTAGTGATATTATTATTATTGTTAATAATATTATTATGATCTTTGTTACCATTATTATTCATCATTATTGTTATTATTATTGATATTAATAATAATAATAATAATAATAATAATAATAATAATAATACTAATAACAATAATAATAATAATAATGTTTCAAAGCTGCGAAGGTAACTGAGACATGACATAGAGGACCAAGTAGAACAGCAAAGTACTGGAGTAACAATAATAATAATAAATATAGTAATACTAAGTAAAAAAAAGTTATTCATAATTATAATAATACTAAGTAACAAATTGTTATTCATTGTTATTTATACTATTACTAGTAATAATAACAATACTACTACTACTACTACTACTAATAATAATAATAATTAACTTCTTATTAACTTCAGTGGCCTAGTGGTTAGAGTGTCCGCCCTGAGATCGGTAGGTTGTGGGTTCAAACCCCGGCCGAGTCATAACAAAGACTATAAAAATGGGACCCATTACCTCCCTGCTTGGCACTCAGTATCAAGGGTTGGAATTGGGGGTTAAATCACCAAAAATGATTCCCGGGCGCGGCCACCGCTGCTGCCCACTGCTCCCCTCACCTCCCAGGGGGTGATCAAGGGTGATGGGTTAAATGCAGAGAATAATTTCACCACACCTAGTGTGTGTGTGACAATCATTGGTACTTTAACTTTAACTTTAACTTTAATAATAATACTACTAATAATAATAATAATACAAGTTAAAATAAAAATGTAAACAAAAATACAAATAATTGATTTATAGTATATATATATATATATATATATATATATATATATATATATATATATATATATATGTAGCTGAGATAGGCTCCAGCGCCCCCCGCGACCCCAAAAGGGAATAAGCGGTAGAAAATGGATGGATGGATATATATATATATATATATATATATATATATATATATATATATATATATATATATATATATATATATATATATATATATGTATATATATATATATTGCCACAACTGCTACTAATCCCATTCTACTTTAATTTAAAAGTAGAATGGGATATATATTTTAAATAATCAAGTAACAATCAGTTTACAGGTTGCTTACATAATTGTTATATATTTTAACCATATTTTAAAAAATATTTATAAACACCTTTTTGTACATTGTAGTTATATATATATATATATATATATATATATATATATATATATATGTATTTTTTTTTTTTGCTTTGTTTTAATTTTAATTTTAATTTTTTTCTATGTATATTATATTATTATAATATTCAGTTTAGCATTTTATACAGTAAAAATAAATACAGTACAATTTTTCTAAAGAAGATAATAAAATCTGAAATTTCACTTGTTCCTATACATTAACTAGAATGATGCCAATCAACATAAATCAGAAACATTTATGAGTATTATTTTTTACGAGTCGTCAATGATCAGCAACACACTTCTGGGTTCTGACCCAACAGCGAATATGTTTTGTTTTGTTTTGTCCAGAGTGTGGAAGACCTGGCAGACACATGTTTGTGGTGATCAGTTGCAATTATTAGGAATAAAAGTCAATTTGACAAGGATAACTTTGATTTTTTTTTTTTTCTCTGCTAAAACAACAAACATCAATATGCAGTGTTTTGCTGATGTCGGCACATTTTTGGACGCTCCAAAAGACATGCATCCTCCCTCTCTCTGCTTTTCTCTCTTCCCACTGTCACATTCTTGATGCTCTCCTTGCCTTCTTGCCTGTGATTGTTACCGACTGGAAAAGAGGCAGTTGTGTTAAAGAGGCCACTCAAATGTCACAACCTAACAAAACACAACAGACAAATGACGTGCACTAAAGGACCGAAGAAAGACTTTTGCTGCTTTTTTTTCATGCACAGATGAATTCCTCTGAGCTCCTTGAAGCCAACATCCTTTCCCATCAGGATTCACTCATGGTGGCACTGCTTATGTGTGCGTGTCGGCTTCAAGGTTAGCGGTGTTAGCGGCTCTGCAGGACGCACCGGTCTCTACTGGTCTACTTCATGCGCCGCACGACCAGAGGAGCAGAAACCAAAGGAGGATTTGCACTTAATCTCTCATGGGTAAGTGCACATATCTGGAAGAGGTTTAACTCCATCACATCTCCATCTTGGACTCAAGTCCAAACAGCTGCCAGATGGTTCATTCACCTCTAATAGCAGGAGGTAACCATCAAAGATCTCCGGAAGGTCTATAGATTTATAGCCAGGTCTATAGACTCTGGTAGGCTTCACTGTTTCTTCCAGGAGACGCATTGAGAGATTACAGTAAATTATCTCTCTTCAATTAACAATCTCTTATGGTCACAGGGTCTTTGCTGACAAAGAAACGCCAAAAAAAGCCAAAAGAAACATTGGCAGTTGTGGCTGTAGGCAACCACCTGATGTTGCTTTTTTTAACTCCACAAGAGGGCAGTAGTTGCAGTTGAAGTATCATGAGTTGCTTTATATGCGCTTCAAAATGTGTCTGGTCAGCTGTTAAACTTGCAGCATCACCGTGTTTACCATACAGCCCGCCACAAATACATTTGACGTACCTGTTCGCCCTCGCTCATGAACACATTATAATGGGACTGTCTGTGTATGTAGCTTGTGGTTAAAATTGTCAGGACGTGGACTATGGTGTGATTGTTTTCCCGAGATGCAAGTAAAGCTGGATGTGGCATGGCGTGAAGGTAAAGACATTATTTATTTTACACTAACAAAGGAACAAAAAGCGCGCTCAAGGCGGAAGTACAAACTTTGACTAATGAAACAAAAAGACTTGCACGTGGGCAAAAAACTATGGACATGAACAAAAGTCGCTAACTGTGGCATGAATAGAAAAAAACTTACTTGACATGGCATGAAGTGTGCAGAGGTAAACCGAGTGAGAAAGGATAATGTCACCAGGACGAATAACAGAAGCAGACAGGCTTAAATAGCAGTGACATGATTAGTGACAGGTGTGCGAGTGCAAAGTGTGAGACAGGTGCGTGACGCCAAACGTGGAGCAGGTGAAACTAATGGGTAACCATGGAAACAAGACAAGGAAGTGAAAAGGCAGGAACTAAAAAGAGCCCAAAACCCAAACAGAACATAACTTAAACAAAACATGATCCAGACACGACAAAAATGCTGTACAGTAGTAGAATGTTGTTCCTTAAAACACCTCACATGCCCCTGGTCTGACGGAGATTAAGAAGAAAAAGCAAAAAGGATCAGTGTTGCCAATTTAGCAACTTTGACGCTACATTTAGCGAGTATTCAGAACCTTCAGGATTGCCTTTTTCCAAAAAAAAGGCTATCAACAAATCTAACAACAGCCTGGGCCTATTGGAGACTCTGACATTAAAGTATGCATATCTCTTCTCAATGGGCAACGGGTGTTGTTCACTTTTTCAAATGGCACGGTCAATTGTGAAAATGAGATTACCTTATCTTATACAATTGTGCAAAAGTACGGTAACCACATTCCTTGGTGTAACGTGTAACGTGTCGGAACCAAATAAACCATGTATTTCATTCTTGTTTACAATACAGTTTAGACTTAGACTTAGACTTAGACTTCCTTTTTATTGTCATTCAAATTTGAACTTTACAGCACAGATAAGAACGAAATTTCGTTACATAAGCTCATGGTAGTGCAGGATAAAAAAGCAATAAGGTGCATATATAAATAAATAAATATATATAAATAATATATATAAAATAAATAATTGCTCCTTAGTGCTATTAAAACCTTGGTACTTTTGCTGCTGGGTTAATAATAAAATAACAATAATAGATTGGATGTTATATAGCACCTTTCTAGACATCCAAAGTAGTCTTAAGTGAGACTTAGTATTCACACATTGGTGGTGGTAAGCTTAATTTATAATCACAGCTGCCCTAGGGTAAACCGACAGAAACATGGCTGCCAATCTGCTCTACGATCACCACCAAGGAGTCATTCACATTCATATACCAATGTGAGTGGCACTGGGAGGAAGGTGGGTGACTTGCCTTGCCCGAGGGCACGACGGCAACGGAAGCTGGATTCGTACCAGGAACCATCTAGTTTTTGCACAACAGCCGTCAAACAATGATCATATGGTTAAAGAGAGCTATGTTTTCCTACCCAATTTCTCATACACTCCAAATTATTATAACCATTTTCAGAAATACTAGCCTCTCTCCACGTTCTGTTGCAGCCTTCAGACTTCAAAATAGTAACCTGCACATCCCGGCTGGCTAGTTAAACATGTTAGGATAATCTTGAATAATCAGTAACAGTGCAAACACAAAGATTACAAGCAAACAAACACACATTGGGAAAAACAAAGAGCAACCTGCGTTAAGCAAGCAGAAGTGACTCAGGAACATCTAATGGTCAATAACATTTTTGCATTCAATTTTACAGTTACAATAACTTAAGGTCGACCACAGCTGCTGGCAGAAGTACTCAACAAATGTAGTCACGTGGTTAAAACGTCATTCTGAACACTTTGTGCGGCTCACCCTGACTCGACCTCCAGCGGCCCCCCAGGTAAATTGAGTTTGAGCCCCTGCTTTACGCGGTAAAAATCCTAAGTGACCTAAGAAGTTAGGACAAAGTGACACAATTAGTCATTGCAGCAATGACGTGTTTGTGCGTGAAGATGATCATAAAAGCAACAATGAAATGACATTTCCGCATTATGGCTCCAATCGATATCACCTTGGCAAGGCCCCAGACGCTGTTTGTTTATTAGCGCCACTCGGCTGTAAAGCATTCTTTTTATTTACTGCTATTTGGGCTGACTGATTAATGGCTGACTGAAAAGGCCATTAACGCCACCCGTATACAAACATGGAAAACGTACTATTAGTCACTTTTATTATTAGGTGTTGCAAGGGGCCATATTTTTAGACATCACGCAATCAACTTCAAGTGAGATCATCCTGCCCACTGACATTGGGCGGCGCGGCCGCGTCAGCAACTTGAGAGTTCCAATGCAGAAAATTGAGGCATTTGGGGAAAAAAAACTAAACAAAACTAGCACAATCCTGGATGGAATTATTAATGGCGCTATATATTGATCAATATGAGTTTCAGTTTCATTTTATATTATTAATTGGAGCTTTTAGAGTGGACTTACAGTCACGCAATGGTCAATTGCATTAAGTGAGTAAAAAAAAAAACGCAAACTGTTAAGATCTTCAAATGATCTTTCGGTATCACTTTAGTATGGGGAACATATTCACCATTAATTAGTTGCTTGTTAACATGTAAGTTAGTAACATATTGACTCTTAATTAGTCATTATTAAGTACTTATTAAGGGTTAGATGTTAGGGTTAGGGTTAGGGTTTGACTAATAAAACACAAAACTACAAATGTTAATAGTGTCCAAAAAACTCTAAATTAAGTCTTTGTTACTTACAATATGTTCCCCTAGTGTCCAAATAACTCTTAAATAAGTAGAGATAAATGCGTTAAAATGTAATATCAGAAATGATCGGTATCGTTTTTTTTATTACCATCCCGTCTCCGCTCGGGATGGTTTCCTGCTGACCGACTATGGACTGGACTCTTACTATTATGTTGGATCCACTATGGACTGGACTCTCACAATATTATGTCAGACCCACTCGACATCCATTGCATTCGGTCTCCCCTAGAGGGGGGGGGTTACCCACATATGCGGTCCTCTCCAAGGTTTCTCATAGTCATTCACATCGACGTCCCACTGGGGTGAGTTTTTCCCTTGCCCTTATGTGGGCTCTGCACCGAGGATGTCGTTGTGGCTTGTGCAGCCCTTTGAGACACTTGTGATTTAGGGCTGTATAAATAAACATTGATTGATTGATTGATTGATATTAATTTGAACTTTTAGAGTGGACTTACAGTCACGCAATGGTCAATTGCATTAAGTGAGTAAAAAAAAAACGCAAACTGTTAAGATCTTCAAATTATCTTTCGGTAACACTTCAGTATGGGGAACATATTCACCATTAATTAGTTACTTGTTAACATGTAAGTTAGTAACATATTGACTCTTAATTAGTCATTATTAAGTACTTATTAAGGGTCAGGTGTTAGATTTAGGGTTAGGGTTAGGGTCTAACTAATAAAATACAAAACTACAAATGTTAATAGTGTCCAAATAACTCTAAATTAAGTCTTTGTTACTTAAAATATGTTCCCCCTAGTGTCCAAATAACTCTTAAATAAGTAGAGATAAATGCGTTAAAATGTAATATCGGAAATGATCGGTATCGTTTTTTTTATTACCATCCCGTCTCCGCTCGGGATGGTTTCCTGCTGACCGACTATGGACTGGACTCTTACTATTATGTTGGATCCACTATGGACTGGACTCTCACAATATTATGTCAGACCCACTCGACATCCATTGCATTCGGTCTCCCCAAGAGGGGGGGATTACCCACATATGCGGTCCTCTCCAAGGTTTCTCATAGTCACTCACATTGACGTCCCACTGGGGTGAGTTTTTCCTTGCCCTTATATGGGCTCTGTACCGAGGATGTCGTTGTGGCTTGTGCAGCCCTTTGAGACACTTGTGATTTAGGGCTGTATAAATAAACATTAATTGATTGATTGATTATCAGTATCGGTTTTTTTTTGTTTGTTTTTTTGTTTTTTTTTGTCTTTTTTAATGAAATCAACATAAAAAACACAAGATACACTTACAATTAGTGCACCAACCCAAAAAATCTCCCTCCCCCATTCACACTCATTCACACAAAAGGGTTTTTTCTTTCTGTTATTAATATTCTGGTTCCTACATTATATATCAATAAATATCAATACAGTCTGCAAGGGATACAGTCCGTAAGCACACATGGTTGTGCGTGCTGCTGGTCCACTAATAGTACTAACCTTTAACAGTTAATTTTACTCATTTTCATTAATTACTAGTTTCTATGTAACTGTTTTTATATTGTTTTACTTTCTTTTTTTATTTAAGAAAATGTTTTTAATTTATTTATCTTATTTTATAAAAAAAATTTAAAAGTACCTTATCTTCACCATACCTGGTTGTCCAAATTAGGCATAATAATGTGTTAATTCCACGACTGCATATATCAGTTGATATCGGTATCGGTAATTAAAAAGTTGGACAATATCGGATATCGGCAAAAAGCCATTATCGGACATCCCTTTAAATAAGTCTTTGTTACTTACAATATGTTGCCCATACTAAAGTGTTAGCGATCTTTCTTCTGTGGCTTCCTTCCTTTTCTTCAGTGTCACAAACTACTGCTGTACCCCTCAGCCCCCTACCCCCCCACCCCCCACACACACCCATAAGCCATCACAGGCGGGGCTCCCCCGCTGCTCGTTGAAAAGAGCAATATGAGTGTTCACATCAGAGCGGCGCAAAAGTTTCTTCACTATAGATGTGTTGTTGAAAAAGAGTATCGAGAGAGGTCTGATTATATGCTAGCGACAAAGTCCTGTGTTGACAACATTGATACCTCCCGCTGTGTCTTCTTATTCTCCGGCAGACCTAGGTCATTATAATGTGTATCTGCAGGCCATAGTTGTCTCGAGGGCTGCCAATCGAATAGGATTTTTTTCCCCAATAGAGTCTGACAGGCAGAGTTACGTGCGGCGTTAAGTGATAAATAATCCTGTGTTATTCAGTAATTATACCATATTTAAAGGCAATATCAATTATGCTAATGTTTGCTTTAGAAGCCAGCATGTTGTCGAAGGCCAAACAAACCCTTCGTCAAATTGAAACATTTCACCGGCAAACTAAATGTAATCCACCAGATGCTTCCCGCCCCTCATAAATTCACTATGTTATAAAACCCAACACTACCCCCCCCCAAAACTATTTTACCGTAATGCTCATTTTTATTCCGACGGATGTGTCGCTCAAAGGACCATAAATAACGGTTAAAAGCAGCAAAAAGAAGGCTGGACGAAGCAAGTTGAGGCGCGAGAGGGAATATAAATCAACATCCATTAGTCTGGGTGGGGTGGGGGGGGGCTTATAAAGCAAGGAGGTGGACTGAAGCCTTTTATTGTTGTCTTTTATTGCCTGTGATGTCATCTAATGGTATACACTTTAACGGCCGGGGCGGAGACCGGGATGCATATGGGAGGGGAGTATTGGCTTGTAATGGAGTGTGTGCGTGTGCGTGTGTGTGTGTGTGTGTGTGTGTGTGTGTGTGTGTGTGTGTGTGTGTGTGTGTGTGTGTGTGTGTACTCAGGATGGCAGGATATTGATCACCTTCTGTCAAGGATGTCTGCCATATGTGTACAGTCCGAACAAACAACAGAAAATGCTTTGGCATCAAAATGCCAAAACTTTGACAGAATACAAATTATTTTCATCATGTTTGCTAAGTCAGAGGATCAGTTTTTGCAGGACAGGCATGAAAACAGCAACACACTTCAGTCACGTGCAGAATATTCAACCTGCATTTTTACAGTATATCATCAAAAACAGTAAAGTGATCCAGCCGCATAGAGGATCTTTGACTCGCCTTTGTGCAACAGATCGTTAAAGAGAGCAGGATGCTCCTTTCTTTTTGAGAATCTTTGACTAGCGTTTTTCCAGGAGGTCCTTAAAACAGCCAAGCCCTAGAGTTAATTGTAGAGGATCTTTGACTAGCATTTTTACAGTATATCGTCAAAAACAGCAAAATGATCCAGCCGCATAGAGGATCTTTGACTTGTCTTTGTGCAACAGATTGTTAAAGAGAGCAGGATGCTCCTGTCTTATTGAGAATCTTTGACTAGCGTTTTTCCAGGAGGTCCTTAAAACCAGCCAAGCCCTAGAGTTAATTGTAGAGGATCTTTGACTAGCATTTTTACAGTATATCGTCAAAAACAGCAAAATGATCCAGTCGCATAGAGGATCTTTGACTCGCCTTTGTGCAACAGATCGTTAAAGACAGCAGGATGCTCCTGTCTTATTGAGAATCTTTGACTAGCGTTTTTCCAGGAGGTCCTTAAAAACAGCCAAGCCCTAGAGTTAATTGTAGAGGATCTTTAACTAGCATTTTTACAGTATATCGTCAAAAACAGCAAACTGATTCAGTCGCATTAGAGGATCTTTGACTCGCCTTTGTGCAACAGATCGTTAGAGAGAGCAGGATACTCCTTTCTTTTTGAGAATCTTTGACTAGCGTTTTTCCAGGAGGTCCTTAAAACAGCCAAGCCCTAGAGTTAATTGTAGAGGTTTTTTGACTAGCATTTTTACAGTACATCGTCAAAAACAGCAAAATGATCCGTTCGCATAGAGGATCTTTGACTCGCCTTTGTGCAACAGATCGTTAAAGAGAGCAGGATGCTCCTGTCTTATTGAGAATCTTTGACTAGCGTTTTTCCAGGAGGTCCTTAAAAACAACCAAGCCCTAGAGTTAATTGTAGAGGATCTTTGACTAGCATTTTTAAAGTACATCGTCAAAAACAGCAAAATGATCCAGCCGCATGGAGGATCTTTGACTCGTCTTTGTGCAACAGATCGTTAAAGAGAGCAGGATGCTCCTGTCTTATTGAGAATCTTTGACTAGCGTTTTTCCAGGAGGTCCTTAAAAACAGCCAAGTCCTAGAGTTAATTGTAGAGGATCTTTGACTAGCATTTTTACAGTATATCGCCAAAAACAGCAAACTGATTCAGTCGCATAGAGGATCTTTGACTCGCCTTTGTGCAACAGATTGTTAAAGAGAGCAGGATGCTCCTTTCTTTTTGAGAATCTTTGACTAGCGTTTTTCCAGGAGGTCCTTAAAACAGCCAAGCCCTAGAGTTAATTGTAGAGGATCTTTGACTAGCATTTTTACAGTATATCGTCAAAAACAGCAAAATGATCCAGCCGCATAGAGGATCTTTGACTTGTCTTTGTGCAACAGATTGTTAAAGAGAGCAGGATGCTCCTGTCTTATTGAGAATCTTTGACTAGCGTTTTTCCAGGAGGTCCTTAAAAACAGCCAAGTCCTAGAGTTAATTGTAGAGGATCTTTGACTAGCATTTTTACAGTATATCGTCAAAAACAGCAAAATGATCCAGTCGCATAGAGGATCTTTGACTCGCCTTTGTGCAACAGATCGTTAAAGACAGCAGGATGCTTATTGAGAATCTTTGACTAGCGTTTTTCCAGGAGGTCCTTAAAAACAGCCAAGCCCTAGAGTTCATTGTAGAGGATCTTTGACTAGCATTTTTACAGTATATCGTCAAAAACAGCAAAATGATCCAGTCGCATAGAGGATCTTTGACTCGCCTTTGTGCAACAGATCGTTAAAGAGAGCAGGATGCTCCTGTCTTATTTAGAATCTTTGACTAGCGTTTTTCCAGGAGGTCCTTTAAAAACAGCCAAGCCCTAGATTTAATTGTAGAGGATCTTTGACTAGCATTTTTACAGTATATCGTCAAAAACAACAAAATTATCCAATCGCATAGAGGATCTTTGACTCGCCTTTGTGCAACAGATCGTCAAAAACAGCAGGATGCTCCTGTCTTATTGAGAATCTTTGACTAGCGTTTTTCCAGGAGGTCTTTAAAAACAGTCAAGCCCTACAGTTAATTGTAGAGGATCTTTGACTAGCATTTTTACAGTATATCGTCAAAAACAGCAAAGTGATCCAGCCGCATAGAGGATCTTTGACTCGCCTTTGTGCAACAGACCGTTAAAGAGAGCAGGATGCTCCTGTCTTATTGAGAATCTTTGACGAGCGTTTTTCCAGGAGGTCCTTAAAAACAGTCAAGCCCTACAGTTAATTGTAGAGGATCTTTGACTAGCATTTTTACAGTATATTGTCAAAAACAGCAAAATGATCAAGTCGCATAGAGGATCTTTGACTCCCCTTTGTGCAACAGACCGTTAAAGAGAGCAGGATGCTCCTGTCTTATTGAGAATCTTTGACTGGCGTTTTTCCAGGAGGTCCTTAAAAACAGCCAAGCCCTAGAGTTAATTGTATAAGGATCTTTGACTAGCATTTTTACAGTATATCGTGAAAAACAGCAAAATGATTCAGTCGCATAGAAGATCTTTGACTCGCCTTTGTGCAACAGATCGTTAAAGAGAGCAGGATGCTCCTGTCTTATTGAGAATCTTTGACTAGCGTTTTTCCAGGAGGTCCTTAAAAACAGCCAAGCCCTACAGTTAATTGTAGAGGATCTTTGACTAGCATTTTTACAGTATATCGTCAAAAAACAGCAAAATGATCCGTTCGCATAGAGGATCTTTGACTTGTCTTTGTGCAACAGATTGTTAAAGAGAGCAGGATGCTCCTGTCTTATTGAGAATCTTTGACTAGCGTTTTTCCAGGAGGTCCTTAAAACCAGCCAAGCCCTAGAGTTAATTGTAGAGGATCTTTGACTAGCATTTTTACAGTATATCGTCAAAAACAGCAAAATGATCCAGTCGCATAGAGGATCTTTGACTCGCCTTTGTGCAACAGATCGTTAAAGACAGCAGGATGCTTATTGAGAATCTTTGACTAGCGTTTTTCCAGGAGGTCCTTAAAAACAGCCAAGCCCTAGAGTTAATTGTAGAGGATCTTTGACTAGCATTTTTACAGTATATCGTCAAAAACAGCAAAATGATCAAGTCGCATAGAGGATCTTTGACTCCCCTTTGTGCAACAGACCGTTAAAGAGAGCAGGATGCTCCTGTCTTATTGAGAATCTTTGACTGGCGTTTTTCCAGGAGGTCCTTAAAAACAGCCAAGCCCTAGAGTTAATTGTAGAGGATCTTTGACTAGCATTTTTACAGTATATCGTGAAAAACAGCAAAATGATTCAGTCGCATAGAAGATCTTTGACTCGCCTTTGTGCAACAGATCGTTAAAGAGAGCAGGATGCTCCTGTCTTATTGAGAATCTTTGACTAGCGTTTTTCCAGGAGGTCCTTAAAAACAGCCAAGCCCTACAGTTAATTGTAGAGGATCTTTGACTAGCATTTTTACAGTATATCGTCAAAAACAGCAAAATGATCCGTTCGCATAGAGGATCTTTGACTCGCCTTTGTGCAACAGATCGTTAAAGAGAGCAGGATGCTCCTGTCTTATTGAGAATCTTTGACTAGCGTTTTTCCAGGAGGTCCTTAAAAACAGCCAAGCCCTAAAGTTAAATGTAGAGGATCTTTGACTAGAATTTTTACAGTATATCGTCAAAAACAGCAAAATGATCCAGCCGCATAGAGGATCTTTGACTTGTCTTTGTGCAACAGATTGTTAAAGAGAGCAGGATGCTCCTGTCTTATTGAGAATCTTTGACTAGCGTTTTTCCAGGAGGTCCTTAAAACCAGCTAAGCCCTAGAGTTAATTGTAGAGGATCTTTGACTAGCATTTTTACAGTATATCGTCAAAAACAGCAAAATGATCCAGTCGCATAGAGGATCTTTGACTCGCCTTTGTGCAACAGATCGTTAAAGACAGCAGGATGCTTATTGAGAATCTTTGACTAGCGTTTTTCCAGGAGGTCCTTAAAAACAGCCAAGTCCTATAGTTAATTGTAGAGGATCTTTGACTAGCATTTTTACAGTATATCGCCAAAAACAGCAAACTGATTCAGTCGCATAGAGGATCTTTGACTCGCCTTTGTGCAACAGATCGTTAAAGAGAGCAGGATGCTCCTTTCTTTTTGAGAATCTTTGACTAGCGTTTTTCCAGGAGGTCCTTAAAACAGCCAAGCCCTAGAGTTAATTGTAGAGGATCTTTGACTAGCATTTTTACAGTATATCGTCAAAAACAGCAAAATGATCCAGCCGCAAAGAGGATCTTTGACTTGTCTTTGTGCAACAGATTGTTAAAGAGAGCAGGATGCTCCTGTCTTATTGAGAATCTTTGACTAGCGTTTTTCCAGGAGGTCCTTAAAACCAGCCAAGCCCTAGAGTTAATTGTAGAGGATCTTTGACTAGCATTTTTACAGTATATCGTCAAAAACAGCAAAATGATCCAGTCGCATAGAGGATCTTTGACTCGCCTTTGTGCAACAGATCGTTAAAGACAGCAGGATGCTTATTGAGAATCTTTGACTAGCGTTTTTCCAGGAGGTCCTTAAAAACAGCCAAGCCCTAGAGTTAATTGTAGAGGATCTTTGACTAGCATTTTTACAGTATATCGTCAAAAACAGCAAAGTGATCCAGTCGCATAGAAGATCTTTGACTCGCCTTTGTGCAACAGATTGTTAAAGAGAGCAGGATGCTCCTGTCTTATTGAGAATCTTTGATTAGCGTTTTTCCAGGAGGTCCTTAAAAACAGCCAAGCCCTAGAGTTAATTGTAGAGGATCTTTGACTCGCATTTTTACAGTATATCGTCAAAAACAGCAAAATGATCCAGCCGCATAGAGGATCTTTGACTCGCCTTTGTGCTACAGATCGTTAAAGACAGCAGGATGCTTTTTGAGAATCTTTGACTAGCGTTTTTCCAGGAGGTCCTTAAAACAGCCAAGCCCCAGAGTTAAATGTAGAGGATCTTTGACTAACATTTTTATAGTATATCGTCAAAAACAGCAAAATGATCCAGTCGCATAGAGGATCTTTGACTCGCCTTTGTGCAACAGATCGTCAAAGACAGCAGGATGCTCCTGTCTTATTGAGAATCTTTGACTAGCGTTTTTCCAGGAGGTCCTTAAAAACAGCCAAGCCCTGAGTTAATTGTAGAGGATCTTTGACTAGCATTTTTACAGTATATCGTCAAAAACAGCAAAATGATACAGCCGCATAGAGGATCTTTGACTCGCCTTTGTGCAACAGATCGTTAGAGAGAGCAGGATGCTCCTGTCTTATTGAGAATCTTTGACTAGCGTTTTTCCAGGAGGTCCTTAAAAACAGCCAAGCCCTAGAGTTAATTGTAGAGGATCTTTGACTAGCATTTTTACAGTATATCGTCAAAAACAGCAAACTGATTCAGTCGCATAGAGGATCTTTGACTCGCCTTTGTGCAACAGATCGTTAAAGACAGCAGGATGCTCCTTTCTTTTTGAGAATCTTTGACTAGCGTTTTTCCAGGAGGTCCTTAAAACAGCCAAGCCCTAGAGTTAATTGTAGAGGATCTTTGACTAGCATTTTTACAGTATATCGTCAAAAACAGCAAAATGATCCAGCCGCATAGAGGATCTTTGACTCGTCTTTGTGCAACAGATTGTTAAAGAGAGCAGGATGCTCCTGTCTTATTGAGAATCTTTGACTAGCATTTTTCCAGGAGGTCCTTAAAACCAGCCAAGCCCTAGAGTTCATTGTAGAGGATCTTTGACTAGCATTTTTACAGTACATCGTCAAAACCAGCAAAATGATCCGTTCGCATAGAGGATCTTTGACTCGCCTTTGTGCAACAGATCGTTAAAGAGAGCAGGATGCTCCTGTCTTATTGAGAATCTTTGACTAGCGTTTTTCCAGGAGGTCCTTAAAAACAGCTAAGCCCTAGAGTTAATTGTAGAGGATCTTTGACTAGCATTTTTACAGTATATCGTCAAAAACAGCAAAATGATCCAGCCGCATGGAAGATCTTTGACTCGTCTTTGTGCAACAGATTGTTAAAGAGAGCAGGATGCTCCTGTCTTCTTGAGAATCTTTGACTAGCGTTTTTCCAGGAGGTCCTTAAAACCAGCCAAGCCCTAGAGTTAATTGTAGAGGATCTTTGACTAGCATTTTTACAGTATATCGTCAAAAACAGCAAAATGATCAGTTCGCATAGAGGATCTTTGACTCGCCTTTGTGCAACAGATTGTTAAAGAGAGCAGGATGCTCCTGTCTTATTGAGAATCTTTGACTAGCGTTTTTCCAGGAGGTCCTTAAAACCAGCCAAGCCCTAGAGTTAATTGTAGAGGATCTTTGACTAGCATTTTTACAGTATATCGTCAAAAACAGCAAAATTATCAGTTCGCATAGAGGATCTTTGACTCGCCTTTGTGCAACAGATCGTTAAAGAGAGCAGGATGCTCCTGTCTTATTGAGAATCTTTGACTAGCGTTTTTCCAGGAGGTCCTTAAAAACAGCCAAGCCCTAGAGTTAATTGTAGAGGATCTTTGACTACCATTTTTACAGTATATCGTCAAAAACAGCAAAATGATCCAGTCGCATAGAGGATCTTTGACTCGCCTTTGTGCAACAGATCGTTAAAGAGAGCAGGGTGCTCCTGTCTTATTGAGAATCTTTGACTAGCGTTTTTCCAGGAGGTCCTTAAAAACAGCCAAGCCCTAGAGTTAATTGTAGAAGATCTTTGACTAGCAATTTTCCAGGAGGTCTTTAAAAACAGCCAAGCCCTAGAGTTAATTGTAGTAGATCTTTGACTAGCATTTTTACAGTATATCGTCAAAAATAGCAAAGTGATCTACTCGCATAGAGGATCTTTGACACGTCTTTGTGCAATAGACTGTTAAAGACAGCAGGATGCTCCTGTCTTATAGAGGCTCTTTGAAGAACAATTTTACGGTAGGTCCCTAAAAAAGAAAAGCCCTCGAGTTAAATGTAGAGGATCTTTGACTAGCCTTTTTACAGTAGATCGTCAAAAAATGCTGGGAGCTCCTGGCATATAAGGAACCATTAACTAGTGGTTTTGAAGTGGGTTATTGGGTAAACAGTAGCAAAGGACTCCAGTAAAACTGAAGGATCTTTGACTAGCGTTTTTCCAGGAGGTCCTTAAAAACAGACAAACCCTGGAGTTAATTGTAGAAGATCTTTGACTAGAATTTTTACAGTATACTCGTCAAAAACAGCAATGTGATCCAGTCGCATAGAGGATCTTTGACACGCCTTTGTGCAATAGACTGTTAAAGACAGCGGGATGATCCTGTCTTATAGAGAACCTTTGAAGAGCAATTTTGCGGTTGGTCCCTAAAAACAGCAAAGACCTCGAGTTAGATGCAGAGGATCTTTGAGTAGCATTTTTACAGTAGATCGTCAAAAATTGCTGGGAGCTCCTGGCATATAGAGAACCTTTGACTAGTGTTTTTGAAGTGGGTTCTTAAGAAAACTGTAGCTAAGGATTCCAGTCAAACTGGACGATCTTTGACTAGCGTTTTTACAAGTTCTTAAAACAGCAAAGCCCTCGTGTCAAATGTAGAAGAACTTTGACTGGCATTTTTGCGGGGTTTAAAAATAGCAAAGCACTGTGATCACAAAGGGGATCTTTGACTAGCAATTTTGCAGAAGGCCTTTAAAAATAGCAAAGGACTCCAGACAATGTAGTAATCTTTGACTAGCATTTTTAAAGTAGCTCTTCAAAAACTGCTAGGAGCTCCTGTCATACATCAAATCTTTGACCTGTGTTTTTGCAGTAGATCCTTAAAAGCAGCAAAGCCCTCCAGTCAAATGTAGAGGATCTTTTCTCCAAGCATTTTTGTGGTAGATCCTCAAAAACAGCAGAGTGCTCCTGTCATATAAATAATCTTTGCCCAGCATTTTAGCAGGTCCTTAAACAGAGTAAAGTCACATTCAGTAAAGGGTCTTTGACTGGAATTTTTTTGTGGACGTTTCTTAAAAACAGCAACTACGTATTTTTTTGGCGTTTTCTAGCTCAGAAACCTTGATTACATTCTTATTTGTTGACTTTGTTGATTTGTATATTTCTACGAAGCGTCATTAGGCAGCCACATTTGTTCCGATATTGAGAATTGTCGGTGTTTTTATTACTGGCAGACACTAAATTTCCTGCTCATTATCATACATGAGCAGCAGGTATAAAATATGATTACAGAGTTGCTCTGCTGCGCGATGGTTATTGCCTCACGACGAGCGAGCGCCGCGCCGCCGCCGCTTTGCTCCTGAGTGCAATAAAAACAAACACAGGAAGGGGCCAGTCATCAAGCACAACAAACAACGTCAAAATAACTGTTTGCATGTGTGTGTGTGTGTGTGTGTGTGTGTGTGTGTGCGTGCATGGGTGCGTGTGTGTGTTGTTAATGATGTTGTTAGCCATATTTCTTCTGTCTTCTTTTGCCCACATTTAAAGAGGCATCAGGAATAAGCGCCACATCCTCCAGCAGCTCAACCCTTTTTCCTGCAGACTTGCGAGTCCAGGAATTAGTCTCAGCCGCGGTCTTAGGAGGCGAGTGGAAAAAGGGTGAAAAGCGACGGCGGCCCGACCAGCACACCTCGCAGCACAGCATCATCCTATTAGCCCGGAGAGGAGGGCAGGTGGGGGACGCCTGGAGTACAAGCCTTAACACGCTGAAACCTGACTGATCTGTGTTGTTTCCCTGCTGGGTGCTGAGGAAAATCATGTTTGGCTGAGAGCTTCGAGCGTCACATGTTCAAAAACCGCGGGGCTTTGCTTTAGCGGTAAGTACCTGGCACGTAAATGACGTCACACCAGCCCACAGGAGGATATTTGACTCGCCTTTTTGCAGTAGATCATTAAAAATCAACAAAAGTCTCCATATTGGGATCTTGGATGGGCATTTTGTAGTAGGTCCTCGAAAGCAGAAAAGTACCTCTGTCATATACGGAGGATCTTGGACTTGCAAAACCACAGGGTGTTTTCATCCAACATAGAGGATCTTTGAATTACATTTCTAAGCGCTTTAGTTATATATGGCGGATCTTTGACTAGCGTTTTAACGGTAGATTGTTAAACGCATCAAAAAGATCCATATAAGGACTGGCATTTTGTATTAGGTCCTAAAAAGTACAGCAGGGAGTTCCTGTTCCTCAAACTTTTTGACTCTAGGGCCGCATTAGGTTAAAAACAATTGGCCGGGGGCCGGGCTGTGTATATATATTAGGGCTGTGAATCTTTGGGTGTCTCACGAGTCGATTCAATATCGATTCTTGGGGTCACGATTCGATTTAAAATCGATTTTTTTTTTTTTCAATTCAACACGATTCTCGATTCAAAATGATTTTTTTCCTGATTCAAAAGGATTCTCTATTCATTCAATACATAGGATTTCAGCAGGATCTACCCCAGTCTGCTGACATGCAAGCAGAGTAGTAGATTTTTGTAAAAAGCTTTTATAATTGTAAAGGACAATGTTTTATCAACTGATTGCAATAATGTACATTTGTTTTAACTATTAAATGAACCAAAAATATGACTTATTTTATCTTTGGGAAAATATTGGACACAGTGTGTTGTCAAGCTTATGAGATGCGATGCAAGTGTAAGCCACTGTGACACTACTGTTCTTTTTATTTTTATTTTTATAAATGTCTAATGATAATGTCAATGAGGGATTTTTAATCACTGCTATGTTGAAACTGTAACTAATATTGATACTGTTGTTGATAATATTCATTTTTGTTTCACTACTTTTGGTTTGTTCTGTGTCGTGTTTGTGTCTCCTCTCAATTGTTCTGTTTATTGCAGTTCTGAGTGTTGCTGGGTCGGGTTTGGTTTTGGAATTGGATTGCATTGTTATGGTAATGCTGTGTATTGTTTTTTTGGATTGATTAATTAAAAAAAAAAAAATAATAATAATAATAATTAAAATAAATAAATAAAAAAATCGATTTTTTAAAAATGAGAATCGATTCTGAATCACACAACGTGAGGATCGCGATTCGAATTCGAATCGATTTTTTCCCACACCCCTAATATATGTACATATATACCTGTATATACAGTATAGGCCAAAAGTTTGCACACAACTTCTCCTCATTCAATGCGTGTTCTTTATTTTCCTGACTATTTACATTGTAGATTGTCACTGAAGGCATCAAAACTATGATTGAACACATGTGGAGTTATGTACTTAACAAAAAAAGGTGAAATAACTGAAAACATGTTTCATATTCTAGTTTCTTCAAAATAGCTACCCTTTGCTCTGATTACTGCTTCGTACACTCGTGGCATTCTCTCGATGAGCTTCAAGCACACCTGTGAAGTGAAAACCATTTCAGGTGACTACCTCTTGAAGCTCATCGAGAGAATGCCAAGAGTGTGCGAAAAAGTAATCAGAGCAAAGGGTGGCTATTTTGAAGAAACGAGAATATAAAACATATTTTTAGTTATTTCACCTTTTTTTGTTAAGCACATAACTCCACATGTGTTCATTCATAGTTTTGATGCCTTCAGTGACAATATACAATGTAAATAGTCATGAAAATAAAGAAAACGTATTGAATGAGAAGGTGTGTCCAAACTTTTGGCCTGTACTATATATATATATATATATATATATATATATATATATATATATATATATATATATATATATATATATATATATATAAAGTATATATATATATATTCCTCGCGCACTAATTGACTGAAAGAGTGCACACTTTGGTAAATGCATTTTTAGACAATATGATTTGTCTGAGCGGCTCGGAGACACAGAGAGTAACAAGCGGTAGACAATGGATTAGAAAGGACAGATTTAAAAAAATAATATTTTTAAATTTATTTATTTATTTTATTTTTTATTTTTTTTTAACTTGGGACTTCCCGTGGGCTGGATACGGCCGTAGTTTGGGGACCCCTGCTATACCATATTAATGGATCAATGGCTTGCCTTTTTGCTGTATATGCGCAAAAACAACAAGGCCCCCAGGCTGCATATGAAGGTCTTTGACAAGCGTTTTTGCAATAGCTCATTGAAAACAGTAAAAGGCTCTAGTTGCATATAAAGATCTTGGACCGGCTTTTTTGTAGCGGGTGCTTACAAATGGCAACAAGTTCTCATCACGTCTAGATTATTTTTCACTCACGTTTGTGCAGTCGGTCTTTACAAATAACTAATGGGTTGCATATGGGGGTCTTTGACTAGCATTTTTGCAGTTGATTCTTAAAGACAGATGAGTTCTTCTGTCAAATATAAAATATCTTTGATGAGTGTTTTTGCAGTGGATCAGTAAAAACATCAAACAGCTCCATTCACATATAGAGATCTTGGACTAGCCTTTTTCAAAAACAACAGCAAGTTCCCGTCACATCTCAAGTTTTTTGACTCACATTGTTTTCAGTAGGTGCTTAAAAACAATAAAGCGCTCAGGTGGATCTTTGACTGGCATTTTTGCAATAGGTCCTCAAAAACCACAGGGATTTTCTGTCAAGCATAGAGGTTCTTTGAATCGCATTTTTTAGTATATTATTAAAAATAAAAGAGTGCCTTTGTCACATATAGAGGATCTATGACGAGCATTGTTGCACATAGATAATCTTTAACTTTTTTTTATTTTTTTTTATGGGTCCTTAAAACAGCAAAATGGTCATTTCAAATAGAGTTTGTTTTAGTAATAATTAAGGAGTTTATTGCCGTTTTGGCGACTATGTTAGCCATTTGGTGAAGTATGTCCTGGTGGCCCTTGACACAGTATAGTTGGCTATCCCCGCCATACAAAGTCATGCAGTTGCTTAAATAAAAAAAACAGTTTTCCGTAAATTTGCCTGAGGAAACAGATAAGAGTCCGATCAGTTCTGCAAGGTGCTGATGTGTGCGGTCTAGCAAGTTCTACAACATGCTGACGCGTGCACCAATCGGCACCCCTTGGGGGCTGGGATTTAAGTCCAAAGTGAAGGAAAGTCTTGATAGAGGGGATGTACAGTAAGTGTGTGTGTGTAACGTAGTGGAGGATGTAGAGACACCAGATACTGTCGGTTTGACTGCAGGAATAAAACCCCCCTGAGGGACTCTCTTCATCACACCCCCGCTTCCTCAAAACAGTCAAAATCTCTCCAGCACCTCTTCCTGCAGCAAATACAGCCGACTCAGCGAGTTGGCCTGAAAGTCAATCCGCCTTTACTACCACTCGCTCTCCTTACGCAGCACGCCGCCTCAGCTTACCTTCTTCACGCGTCCGCTCTTGGTGCCCACGAAGACCAGCGAGTGGTTCTTGTACACGTAGGCCACCACCGAGGTCATTTTGTCATTGGCGTCCGAGAAGAGGGACTTGCCTTGCACCATCTCCGACACGCCCAGCGGTGCGTTCATGTCCAGGCCGCAGAAGTCGTCGTCGATGGTCAAGAGCTGCGTTAGAGGAAGAAAAGAATGAATTATTCATCAGATTTACTGCCAGGTGACGGAGACGCAGACATCCAAGATGCCCATCAGGCTAAAATAATTCAGGTTAAGAATATTTGCTTTTTTTTTTTTTTTTACAGTAAAAATCACACATTTGAAGCACCTGTGTGGCGTTATTTGACTGGTAGAGTGTGAGAAGTGTGCTGCAGCGTGACCAGATGACGATGGAAGAGGTTGGAGCACTGCCGCAGTGCCAGAGGCGGTGCCCGTCAGGCACCATTTCCCCAACAAAAACGCCAACGCGGCATAATATTGCAAGAGGGATAATGCGAAATCAAGTCGGAGAAATATTTTTTAAACAATTAAAGGCGTCATATTATGAAAAAAGCCACTTTTCTTGCCTGTTGGTACCTATTTTTTATAGGAATTTGGGTGTCCCCATAAGTGCAGTAAATGCATTGTGGAAATATTAATTTGTGACATCAGCAGATATATGGCCATATATGGTAATGTTTTCCTAGTTTCATTGTATGAGTCCGCCATGTTTTAGTTCCAGCTAAGATACGACACCATAACCTCATAAATCAGGGCCATAAAGAATACTTTGTTTGTGACCATATTTCATTCTTCAATATTAATAGTGACACACTGGGTGCTGACTGCAGCCCGTAGTGACTATTGTAATATTCTCTTGGCGACCAGAAATACATTTGGTTATGGGAACTTGAGTGTTAGCATTAAGGGACACAACGAGCACAAATGCAGTCCCTGTACTTTTATAATTGTATATTAACCATACTTGCCAACCTTGAGATCTCCGATTTCGGGAGGTGGGGGGGGGGGGGGGGGGGCGTGGTCGGGGGTGGGGCGGGGCGTGGTTGGGGGCGCTGTTAAGAGGGGAGGAGTATATTGACAGCTAGAATTCACCAAGTCAAGTATTTCATACATATATATATATATATATATATATATATATATATATATATATATATATATATATATATATATATAGATATAGATATATATATCTACATCCTGAAATTATGCAAACAAAACTGTGTTTAGATAATTGATACTTCAAATTTGCATAAATAAATCTTAAGGAATATAACATAATTTGGCTTCTGAGAGCTTCAAAATGTAATGAATAAAATGCTAAAGTTGTTGATAAACAAGCAATTATTTTAATAATTAAATATGGTCATTTTAAATGAATTATTATGATAATTCAAAATCAATTATTTCAAACATGTTTATTTTAATGTATAATTCTATGGCTGGATGTAATAAGGAGTCAGGAAAAAATACAAAGAAAAATACAATTAATTTTGATGTTTTTAGCAAAATATAGTAAACATTTTTTTTTTTTTTGAATTAATAAATATATTTATTTTTAGGGAAGATAAACATAATAATACAATTTATCTCTAGTCTGGATGATTTAGTTCTTGTCACCCTGTTGTCCTCCCGTCATGAAAAAAGGCTGTCCTCACTCAGGTCCGCATGGAGCTGGAGGGGACGTGGCTTTCAGCTCCGGCTGAAAATCGGGAGATTTTCGGGAGAATATTTGTCCCGGGAGGTTTCGGGAGAGGCGCTGAATTTCGGGAGTCTCCCGGAAAATTCGGGAGGGTTGGCAAGTATGATATTAACAGATAATGTAATCCTAACATTCTCTAAGCTATTTAAAGATGTATATTTACTATAAATAATCAGGTATGAACACCAAACTAATAGACTCTATTGACAACAATTCAGTTCAATACAATATGTTCAATGATTATGTGTTTATATTCCTTATAATGACCAAAGTTCATATGAAAAGGTAAAATAATAGTTTAGTAAGGCAAAGTGGAAAATAAGCACTGTATATGTGTGTATGTATGTGTTGTATGTACATATGACTAATGTATGTATGTATGTTTGGACACACCTTCTCATTCAATGTGTTTTCTTTATTTTCATTGTAGATTGTCACTGAAGGCATCAAAACTATGAATGAACACATGTGGCGTTATGTACTTAACAAAAAAAGGTGAAATATTTGAAAACATGTTTTATATTCTAGTTTCTTCAAAATAGCCACCCTTTGCTCTGATGACTGCTTTGCACACTCTTGGTATTCTCTCGATGAGCTTCAACTTCATCTGAAGTGGTTTTCACTTCACAGGTGTCATAGTTTTGATGCCTTCAGCGACAATCTACAATGTAAATAGTCATGAAAGTAAAGAAAACGCATTGAAATGAGAAGGTGTGTCCAAACCCCGGCAGAGTCATACCAAAGACTATAAAAATGGGACCTATTACCTCCCTGCTTCGCACTCAGCATCAAGGGTTGGAATTGGGGGTAAAATCACCAGAATGATCCCCGGGCGCAGCCACCGCTGCTGCTCACTGCTCCCCTCACCTCCCAGGGGGTGAGGGTGATGGGTCAAATGCAGAGGATAATCTCACCACACCTAGTGTGTGTGTGACAATCATTGGTACATTAACTTTAACTTTAAAACTTTGGCCTGTACTATATGTATGTATGAATAATGCATTCATACATATGTTTGTATGTATGAATAATGAAAGTATGTACAGTATGTATGTATTGTATGTATGAAAAATGTATGTATGTATGTATGTATGTATGTATGAATAATGTACAGTATTTGTATGTAAATGTAGCTCACCATCAAAAAACAAATTAGCATGCAATAAAATATACACAATCAGTTAACTTTGTTTTACGGTCGGCAAAATAAACAACTACTGTATATTTCCATACAATAATAAATACACAACACTATCAATACATGATCCTAACAATGATTAATTCATCACTCATCACTTAGATGAATTTTATCGTACGTTCACTTTAGATGTACATGAATCAAATGTAATTAGTATTGAAGCCAAGTGGTATAGAGTTTTTTTTATGTCTTCTTTTGACTAGTATGTGTGCAAAAACAGATAAGTGCTTCCGTCAGATATGGGGGATCTTTGACTTATATTTTTGCAGTGGCTAGTTAAAAACATAAGAGTGCTTCGGTCACAAATAGAGGACATATGACACGCACCCGCACTTTGATGCATACCCATCATAGCGGCACGTTAGAATGACTTATGGGCTTCAAAATGAGAATAATAACTCAGTGTTTGGTTCGTAGACGCGACTAATTCATGGCGAAGTAAAGAAAAGTGTTGGTTTGCTTGTATGCTCTTAAGTGGTCTGTGTCGTCTCAACATGCAAGTGCAACCTTTCACGTCATGGAAGATATATAGTTCTGCTTTCATTAGATAAATGGAACGCGGTTTATCTGGGACACCGTGAGCTTTAGTCTTCGATACGAGCTTAAGAGGTATGAATGATCGATGAGAATCAGTATTAAGGTTTTAGGCGAAGATGATGTCACGGGGTCAAAGGGTAAGGAGGGAGCAAGGACAATGGAGGTCACGTAAACAGTTGTTATAGTTGGTGTGACAGTACGACATTATCACGCTTAGTATGTATTTTGGTCTTCATGGTTCAGTTTGGGTACAGACAAAGATTCAAATGACATAAAACGTCGTACCTCAACTTACGAGCCCAATTGGTTCTGTGACGGCGCTCCTAACAAAAAACACTTGCATCTCAAATAAACATCTGAAATGAATTGAAATCAGTTTTGCTTGGCCTTCCAAAACAAAGCAGTTTCAACAGATAACATTTATTTTAAATGGGTCATAGTATTATTATTTTTTCTACATCTAAAACACTTTCTTGTGGTCTACTGTTGTGGTTCTTTGCTCAAATTGTTGCATAGATTATATTTTACAGACCATCTTCTGACCCACTTTTCAGGATGCACAGTTTTTTGGGTGGTCTTATTTACGTGTCTCCACTTCAACTGTGTCTTCTCCGTGTCAGCCATGTAGTTTTTAGCGCTTCCATATGGAATCTACTGTCAGATATAAGTTAGAACTATACACTACTTTTTATTAGAGATAGCAACAGCACAAGGTGAATGTGCATGTACGAACCAGTCTGCTCCACAACAAGAGGATAGAGAAAAAGGAGCTTATTGACTACAATGCAGACTACAATGGCGGACTCGCGCAAAGTACTTTGTGTAAATTTTGACCATATATGGAGATATCCACTGGCGACACCAATTGTAAAAACAAATTCCATTCGTTTAGCGGAAGTATGAAGGAATTCAAGGTTGTTTTATAAATATATGTCCACAAGGCCTCCATGGTTTTATTTACACATTTCTGGGACTTACGCAGATCCTAAATACACCAAAACAGGTACCAATGGGTAAGACAAGTTGGTTTTGCATAATAGATCCCCTTTAAAAAGGGGCTTGTGCAGCCCTTTGAGACACTTGTGATTTAGGGCTATATAAATAAACTTTGATTGATTGATGATTTGGGCAGCACGGTGGAAGAAGGGTTAGTGTGTCTGCCTCACAATACGAAGGTCCTGAGTAGTCGTGAGTTCAATCCCGGCCTCGGGATCTTTCTGTGTGGAGTTTGCATGTTCTCCCCGTGACTGCGTGGGTTCCCTCCGTGTACTCCGGCTTCCTCCCACCTCCAAAAACATGCACCTGGGGTTAGGTTGATTGGCAACACTAAATTGGCCCGAGTGTGTGAATGTTGTCTGTCTATCTGTGTTGGCCCTGCGATGGGGTGGTGACTTGTCCAGGGTGTACCTCGCCTTCCGCCCGATTGTAGCTGAGATCGGGGTCGCGGGGGGCGCTATAGCCTAAGGGAATAAGCGGTAGAAAATGGATGGATTGATGGATGGATTGATGATTGATAAAACACTAGGCTTTTGTGGTAACACCTTCAATGTTTTTTTTTGTTTTTTTAATTAAACATAAAGAAGGAAAATAATACATAAGTAATTGTCAAAAAATATGTATATTACAAAGTGTTAGATGTTATTTTAATAAAATATTTAATCATTTAATAATTTAGCAGAGAAATGCAAGAACAACAGTTTGAATTATATTTAATCTTCAGGAAATGGAAGTTCTTTATAGCCCAAAGAGTAGCATTAATCCTTTTTTGGTTTTTTTTGTAGTAGAGATGAGTTCCTTTCACATTTTAACCAATTGCTGGTACTTGGGAATTGAACAATTTTCAATATTTGTGTGTGTGTGTTCATGTAGTCCATCCATCCATCCATTTTCTACCGCTTATTCCCTTTGGGGTCGCGGGGGGCGCTGGAGCCTATCTCAGCTACAATCGGGCGGAAGGCGGGGTACACCCTGGACAAGTCGCCACCTCATTGCAGGGCCAACACAGATAGACAGACAACATTCACACTCACATTCACACACTACGGCCAATTTAGTGTTGCCAATCAACCTATCCCCAGGTGCATGTCTTTGGAGGTGGGAGGAAGCCGGAGTACCCGGAGGGAACCCACGCAGTCACGGGGAGAACATGCAAACTCCACACAGAAAGATCCCGAGGCCGGGATTGAACTCACGACTACTCAGGACCTTCGTATTGTGAGGCAGACGCACTAACAGCTCTTCCACCGTACTGCCCGTGTTCATGTAGTAACAAACGTTATTTAAAAAATATATATATATCTCAATGTTTTTATTGAATATCTAACAGTGAACTGATAATGATAACTGTGCTGTCTGAATATAATTTCCAAGTATGTACTAAGTTATGTTGCTGTAGTCAGAAAGTAGTCTTTGTCATGAAGTTGAATGTGATAGTCTTGTCTTTTGTTGAGACACTACAAAGTGTTTATACTGTAAGCCCCATCTTAAAACTCATTTGTGTACGCTAGCCTTTAAAAGACCCCCCTTTTAGACAAGTTGATCTGCCGTCTCTTTTCAGCTCTGCCCCCCTCTCCTGTGTGGAGAGGTTATTAGGTGTCCACAGATGAACCGCTAGCTGTTCAAAGTCGGGACCCGGGGTGGACCACTCATCTGTGCATCAGTTGGGGACGTCTCTGCGCTGCTGACTTGTCTCCACTCAAGATGATCTACTGCTGGCCCCACTATGGACTGGACTCTCACACTATTAACTAGATCCACTCGACGTCCATTGTACCGGTTGCTAGGGGGTGGGGGTCCCCACTTCTGCGGTCCCCTCCAAGGTTTCTCATTGTATCCCATTGGGTTGAGTTTTTTCTTGCCCTGATGTGGGATCTGAGCCGAGGATGTCGTTGTGGCTTGTGCAGCCCTTTGAGACACTCGTGATTAAGGGCTATAGAAATAAACTTTGATTGATTGATTGAAGTATTGTACTTATCACACACAATGTATTTGATTGTAAAGTGCATCTTAGTTGTAGTTTTTATTTACAAATTTCGAAGGTGTTGACATCGCCATGTGAAATCGCTAATGCTAATCAGTAACTATGGCAAATCCGATGTAAATTAGCATTGAGCTATCTTAAAATGTGAAGCCTTAATTTTTAGTGTTTTCTCTCAGGCATGCTTGCTTTGTTGGCGTGGAAATTGTCAACATTACCTGCAGAGAGTCTACTATGAATACGCTTGTTTAGCCACCGAAACTGCAACCGGATGCGATGTCACGTGCAACCTCTTGGATTTGACGAGATTCGGACGTGAATCGTAAGTACCGGCGGACGCGGGGTTTCAAGTTCTGGATTCTCCTTGGCACTATCACCAGCCAAAATCTGGGCTGCACTGCATTTGTATTCCTGAGCATGGATGATTATACTTCCTGTCCCTCACACCCAATGTGTATTACCCAAAAATAAAATCCTGTCATAAGTACACATTGTAATACACTGCTACTTGCACGTATTTACGACGTTTCAAAGGCCAACTTGAGTCTTACGTCATGCTCTTGGATTTAAATGCTTCCGCAAAGGACAACAAAAACATTCCTGTCAAGAACAATTATTTTTCCTGCTACTGCTAAAGTGGTTTTTGATCATCCAGAATAAATCATTTGACATTATCGGTGTGCGCAAGGGTGAGTGTGTGTGTGTTTTCATCACTTCCCGCAGACCCGTATTATTTTCTGCCGCTTGCCAATCACATCTGCCATCTCCTGCAGTGTGTTGCAATCTGGTGAAATCCTGTCTGTCAGTCCTTTCAGTCTGCCAGACACGTTTTCATTACAACGCCACGCCGAGCGCAGACGTCCCGCGTTGGAATAGCAAATAATATCAATGTAGAGCTTGACACCGTGTGCTAATAAGATGCTGAGGGTGACTGTTTTTTTGTAAAAATGATTTCTTTGCTGCCATTGACATGACAGGTCAGACAGCCATTCTCTTGGCAAACAATCACAACTCTATGTCTTTTTTGTCATAGAAGCAAAGGTGATCACTATAAAAAAAATACTGCAAACTTTTCTTTCTCGCACCTTTTTACCTTCCTGTCTGTTTAGTCCAGGGGTCGGCAACCCAAAATGTTGAAAGAGCCATATTGGACCAAAAATAAAAAATAAAAAAAATCTGTCTGGAGCCGCAAAATATGTAAAGTCTTATATACGTGTTAAAATGAAGGCAACACATGACGTAAGTGTCTATATTAGCTACAATAGCCTACTATCAAATTACTTTAAAAATCGTATATAAGTGTTATAATGAAGACAACACATGACGTAGGTGTTTATATTAGCTACAATAGCCTACTATCAAAATGACTTTAAAAGTCTTATATAAGTGTTAAAATGAAGGCAACACATGATGTAAGTGTCTATGTTAGCTACAATAGCCTACTATCAAATTACTTTAAAAGTTTTATATAAGTGTGATAATGAAGACAACACATGATGTAAGTGTTTATATTAGCTACAATAGCCTACTATCAAAATGACTTTAAAAAGTCTTATATAAGTGTTGTAATGAAGACAACACATGACGTAGGTGTTTATATTAGCTACAATAGCCTACTATCAAAATGACTTTGAAAGTCTTATATAAGTGTTATAATGAAGGCAGCACATGATGTAAGTGTCTATATTAGCTACAATAGCCTACTATCAAAATGACTTTAAAAGTCTTATATAAGTGTGATAATGAAGACAACGCATGACGTAAGTGTTTATATTAGCTACAATAGCCTACTATCAAAATTACTTTAAAAGTCTTATATAAGTGTGATAATGAAGACAACACATGACGTAAGTGTTTATATTAGCTACAATAGCCTACTATCAAAATGACTTTAAAAGTCTTATATAAGTGTGATAATGAAGACAACGCATGACGTAAGTGTTTATATTAGCTACAATAGCCTACTATCAAAATGACTTTAAAAAGTCTTATATAAGTGTTGTAATGAAGACAACGCATGACATAAGTGTTTATATTAGCTACAATGGCCTACTATCAAAATGACTTTAAAAGTCTTATATAAGTGTGATAATGAAGACAACACATGATGTAAGTGTTTATATAAGCTACAATAGCCTACTATCAAATGGCTTTAAAAAGTCTTATATAAGTGTTGTAATGAAGACAACGCATGACGTAAGTGTTTATATTAGCTACAATAGCCTACTATCAAAATGACTTTAAAAGTCTTATATAAGTGTGATAATGAAGACAACACATGACGTAAGTGTTTATATTAGCTACAATAGCCTACTATCAAAATGACTTTAAAAGTCTTATATACGTGTTGTAATGAAGGCAACGCATGACATAAGTGTTTATATTAGCTACAATAGTCTACTATCAAAATTACTTTAAAAGTCTTATATAAGTGTGATAATGAAGACAACACATGATGTAAGTGTCTATATTAGCTATAATAGCCTACTATCAACATGACTTTAAAAGTCTTATATAAGTGTGATAATGAAGACAACACATGACGTAAGTGTTAATATTAGCTACAAAAGCCTACTATCAAAATGACTTTAAAAGTCTTATAAGTGTTATAATGAAGGCAACACATGATGTGTTTTTTATTAGCTACATTAGACTAGGATAAAAATGACTATGTGTCGCAGGCTGACACAAATCTTTGTTGACATAAATGTTGAAATGTAATATTTGTTCTACACATTTTTACAACATTGGAAAACGTTACTAAAATGGAGGCTTTTCAGAGGGTGTGATAACTCCTGGAAATTACTGGCTTAGAATGGCCAAAGGTATAGATGCGTGTGTTCAAGTTGAAGGAAACGGAAACTACAAATACAATGAGCTCAAATATACCTAAAAAAACGAGGCATAATGATGTATTATGTACATACAGCTAGCATAAATAGCATGTTAGCATCGATTAGCTTGCAGTCATGCAGTGACCAAATATGTCTGATTAGCACTCCACACAAGTCAATAGCACCAACAAAGCTCACCTTTGTGGATTCACGCACAGCATAAGACCTTTGATCGACAAAATGAGACAAAGAAGGGGTGGCATAAAACACGTCTTTCTGTGGCAGCATCAAGGAAAGTTGTACATGCAAACAAACTATGGTGTGTTCAAGGACTTCCGAAATCAGGACAAAATGGCGCGCGCCAAATACTCCCATCAGTGAAGCATGTTTAATGTAAACAGTGGGATTTCTAACAATTAGGAAGGTTTGTGTTATGTTTGTCCTCCTACAGAAACCTTTTTTTTTTTTTTTTTTTCCCCCATTTTCATACATTTTTGAAAAAGCTCCAGGGAGCCACTAGGGAGGCGCTAAAGAGCCACTTCTGCCTTTGAGATTTTGTATGTGTCAGTAATATACAACTAACATTATTTGATACATGTTTGTATTGACAAATGTGCTGTTTTAGACTGCAATATTGTACAATGAAGGACTCTTATTACGTATGTCTAGCTCGTGTGCTATTGTGTGCTTAGCTGTTGTGTAGCTGCTAGTTTCTAGTAGCCTATAGCCTACCATGCTTAACTTTTGTAAATTACTTGACTAAAATAGATGAAAAGACTAACCTTGTGTAGTTGTGTTGTGTCTGTATGTTGTTGTGTTGTCATGTTGTGTCTTTATGTTGTTGTGTTGTGTCTTTATGTTGTTGTGTTGTGTCTGTATGTTGTTGTGTTGTGTCTTTATGTTGTTGTGTTGTCGTGTTGTGTCTTTATGTTGTTGTGTTGTGTCTTTATGTTGTTGTGTTGTGTCTTTATGTTGTTGTGTTGTGTCTTTATGTTGTTGTATCGCGTCTTCATGTGATTGTGTTGTGTATATTATGTTGTTGTGTTGTGTCTTTGTTGTCATGTTGTGTCGTTATGTTTTTGTGTTGCGTCTTCATGTCGTTGTATCTTTATGTTGTTGTGTTGTGTCTTTATGTTGTTGTGTTGTGCCTTTGTGTTGTCTTTATGTTGTTGTGTTGTGTCTTTATGTTGTTATGCTGCGTCTTTATGTTGTTGTGTTGCGTCTTTATGTTGTTGTGTTGAGTCTTTTCTGTCGTGTAGTGTATTTATGTTGTTGTGTTGTGTCTTTATGTTGTTATGCTGCGTCTTTATGTTGTTGTGTTGCGTCTTTATGTTGTTGTGTTGAGTCTTTTCTGTCGTGTAGTGTATTTATGTTGTTGTGTTTTGCCTTTGTGTTGTATCTTGATGTTATTGTGTTGTGTGTTTATGTTGTCGTGTTGTGTCTACATGTTGTTGTGTTGTGTCTTTATGTTGTTGTGTCTTTATGTTGTTGTGTTGTTGTGTTGTGCCTTTGTGTTGTATCTTTATGTTGTTATGTCTTTATGTTGTTGTGTTGTGCCTTTGTGTTGTATCTTTATGTTGTTGTGTTGTGTCTTTATGTTGTCGTGTTGTGTCTTTATGCTGTTTTGTTGTGTCTTTATGCTGTTGTGTTGTGTCTTTATGTTGTTGTGTTGTGCGTTTGTGTTGTATCTTTATGTTTTTGTGTTGTGTCTTTATGTTGTTGTGTTGTGTCTTTATGTTGTTGTGTTGTGTCTTTGTGTTCTATCTTTTTGTTGTTGTGTCGTGTCTTTATTTTGTTGTGTTGTGCCTTTGTGTTGTATCTTTATGTCGTTGTGTTGTGTCTTTATGATGTTGTGTTGTATCTTTATGTCGTTGTGTGGTGTCTTTATGATGTTGTGTTGTGCCTTTGTGTTCTATCTTTTTGTTGTTGTATTGTGTCTTTATGTTGTTGTTTTGTGCCTTTGTGTTGTATCTTTATGTCGTTGTGTTGTGTCTTTATGATGTTGTGTTGTGCCTTCGTGTTCTATCTTTATGTCGTTGTGTCGTGTCTTTATGTTGTTGTGTCTTTATGTTGTCGTGTTTCGTCTTTATGTTGTCGTGTTGTGTCTTTATGTTGTCGTGTCTTTATGTTGTTGTGTTGCGTCTTTATGCTGTCGTGTTGTGTCTTCATGTTGTCTTCTTGTGTCTTCATGTTGTCGTGTTGTGTCTTCATGTTGTCGTGTTGTGTCTTCATGTTGTCGTGTTGTGTCTTCATGTTGTTGTGTGGTGGCGTTTTGCAATTGTTGTGACCTTCCTCAGCCAGCGTGCATATTGCGGACATGATAAAGTTAAAGTACCCATGATTGTCACACACACACACTAGGTGTGGCGAAATTATTCTCTGCATTTGACCCATCACACTTGATCACCCCCTGGGTGGTGAGGGGAGCAGTAAGCAGCAGCAGTGGCCACGCCTGGGAATCATTTTTGGTGATTTAACCCCCAATTACAACCCTTGATGCTGAGTGCCAAGCAGGGAGGTAATAGTCTTTGGTATGTACACGCCAACGATGGCGTGCCGTGGCCCACCTCTTCCCGTGTTGCCCCGGTCCAACAAGCCGGCGCAGCAACAAACGTAAAGAATCACACTCTTCCTCCCCACAGAGAGCGAGTGAGGCGTCAACACTATATTTGGAGCGGCGCCAGGCAGCGAGGCACAATCAGGTCACTCTCGGAGGCCGTATCCATCTTTCGGCTCGTGTGCGCCTGCCAGCGCCAACACAAAGCAAGCGCTCTTCTGGACCGTGCAGTGAGGGGTGTGTGTGGGGGTGTGGGTCAGCAGACTCAGCGCGGTGAGAAAGAAGGAGCGATTAGCGGCGGCTGAAAAGGAAACGCTCTCTGATGTACGTGCTAATCCGTGGCGAGGGCTGCGTTCCATCGGCCGCCGGTTTGCCAAGTTAATGACGTTTATTAAAGCGCGCAGGAAATTTCATTTCACGTTCCTGCTTAAACTCTTACAGCCTCCAAAGGAATCCAGCTCATCTCCGTCCCTTTTCGAACGATTCAACACTTTACAAATTTGATGAGGATTGCCCACTCTGAAATGATTCCACACTAACAGGTCTAAGCGCTCCTTATTAAAGCTTCCTGCGCGGTGAAAGTGCGTACTTAGACACTATACAGCATTTACCTGCCAGCTTCAATTGCTGACTTGTCAGAGAGATTGACAGAACCATGTCCTGAAGAATGAGGATTATTATGTGATATTGTATGATAGTACTCCAAGACAAGAGTTGTCAAATATATATATTTGTTGCTGTCAGTCAACTAGTGTTGTCCCGATACCAATATTTTGGTACCGGTACAAAAATTATTTCGATACCTTTGGTACTTTTCTAAAGGGGACCACAATAAAATGTAATTATTGGCTTTATTTTGACAACAAATCTTAGGGTACATTAAACATATGTTTTTTATTGCAATTTAGTCCTTAAATAAAATAATGAACATACAAGACAACTTGTCTTTTAGTAGTAATTAAACAAACAAAGACTCCTAATTAGTCTGCTGACACATGCAATAGTATTTCATATATATATATATATATATATATATATATATATATATATATATATATATATATATATATATATAAGAAATACTTGACTTTCAGTGAATTCTAGCTATATATATATATATATTTATTTTATAATATATATATATATGTCTTAATAAGGTTATCCAAAAAATAGTGCTCGATACCGTAGTAGAGCGCAATATATGTATGTGTGGGGAAAAAAATCACAAGACTATTTCATCTCTACAGGCCTGTTTCATGAGGGGGGGTTCCCTCACTCATCAGGAGATTTTAATGGGAGCATTCACATACCATGGTTTATATAGGGCACAGAGTGGGTGGGTACAGGCTGGCATAGGGGCGTGGTGATTGGCTCATGTGTTACCTAGGAGGTGTTTCCGTCTGTGGCGGCATGCTGTTACAATTTCGCTGCGCTTGTTGAGGGATGACAGGTCTGGACGGTAAATAATAAACAGTTTCTCTTTCAAGCATAGGTTGCATCTTTTATTACCACTATTGTAAGGTGTGCAGCACACCTAGGTAACACATGAGCCAATCACCACGCCCCTATGCCAGCCTGTACCCACCCACTCTGTGCCCTATATAAACCATGGTATGTGAATGCTCCCATTAAAATCTCCTGATGAGTGAGGGAACCCCCCCTCATGAAACAGGCCTGTAGAGATGAAATAGTCTTGTGATTTTTTTTCCCACACATACATATATATGTATATATATATATATATATATATATATATATATATATATATATATATATATATATATATATATATATATATATATACAAGAAATACTTGAATTTCCGTGTTCATTTATTTACACATTTACACACATCTACTCATTGTTGAGTTAAGGGTTGAATTGTCCATCCTTGTTCTATTCTCTGTCACTATTTTTCTAACCATGCTGAATACCCTCTCTGATGATGCATTTCTGTGTGGCACGCACAAAAGTGCTTTCATCAAATGCACTAGAGTCTGGAATCTTCCATCTCTCCCTAGCATGGCCCAAAACCGGTCAATCTTTGCTTCCTGAGGAAGATCTTCACTGCCAAGCACTTGGTAGTCCACTACTTCTTCCCGGAGGCTATCCAGGTCCAATCGCAGTTACGGCTTGGAACTTACAAGCGTATTTCTTCATCTTCCTTGTCGTCGGCGTCACCACGGCTGTATCTTCCTCGTTCTTCTGCTTCGCCTTCTTGTTGTGTGCGCAGTTGTGCACTGCACTCTCTAAAAGCCGTAGATGTTATTGTCACATATGCATGTACAGTAGATGGCAGTATTGTCCTGTTTAAGAGTGTCACAACATTGCTGTTTACGGCAGACGAACTGCTTTACGGTAGACGAAAACCAGACTGCTGTTTTGTGTGTTGTTGCCGCGCTGGGAGGACGTTAATGAAACTGCCTAACAATAAACCCACATAAGAAACCAAGAACTCGCCCTCGATCATTCTACAGTTATAACGTGATTGGGCAGGCACGCTGTTTATATTGTGGGAAAACAGACGTGAAAAAAGGCTGTCCTCACTCAGGTCCGCATGGAGCTGGAGGGGGCGTGGCCTCCAGCTCCGCCTGAATTTCGGGAGATTTTCGGGAGAAAATTTGTCCCGGGAGGTTTTCGGGAGAGGCGCTGAATTTCGGGAGTCTCCCGGAAAATCCGGGAGGGTTGGCAAGTATGCCAACACAGTGCCCACGGGCACCAGGTCACCCTCAGACCTGTTCTAAAAATAGTGAGCGGCATCAAATTTAAAAAAAAATTATGTTGTTATTCTTTTTAAATCACACTTGTATTAAAATATAATAATTAAAATATATTTTAAAATGACATTATCTTTAAAATATGTCTATTATAATTTTTTTTAATTTAAGTTTAGGTGACCTCTGACCTACTCTAACAATAACAATAACAAGATCTGATAGCTCTGTTACAGCTCATTTTATTACCTATTCTGTGTTATATGTGTTTTATGTTGCACGATTGTACAAAGACAAATTCCTAGTTTGTGAACCCGTTCTCAAACAATGGTAATAAAAACTATTCTGATTCTGATTGTGATTCTCTAGTTCAAAGGTCAGTATTGTGCACGCGACAAAACCAGCGGTCGTTAAGAGTAGGTTACTGAGCACAGCGAAGATGAGCAGTCAATGCGGTTTCTTACCCCTCAAAAATGGCAGAAAAAAGGAGTTCTTTTTTACGACTGTGAAAGAAACCTGCATGTGTCTCATTTGCGGGGCGACTGCGAAGCGGCACAATGTGGAGAGACACTTGACTAGGTGTCACAAGACTAACCATGCTAACTACCCACTGGGAAGCGCACTGTAGGTAGAAAAAGCCTGTGAGCTAAAGGCAGCTTTGGGTAAGCAACAGTCTTTTTTCACAAAACCGGCGAAAAAGTCACAAAAAGCAACCGAAGCCTCGTTTAGAGATACACTTTTTCTGATAAAGAAGAAGGCATTTTCAGACAAAGAAGTTTTTAAAGAAAGTTACGCACCATATTACAGTACACTAACAAAGAAACGGATGCCAGATGTTGTCAGTAGTGCCATGGAACATTTTAATTAAAATATTGAAGAATTGTGTTCAATTTAAAAGTGTGTACATGACAAAGTTATAATTTTGTTAAAAAATGCCGTAGAGTTGGTCAACGTGTAAGTTGATTTTTCTTTAAACATTACATAATTGATAACTTTTTGAAACACGGTGCAACATGGTTTGTTGAAAGGGTTTGTTAGTGGCTAGGGAAAATGTGACATTTTTCCTACGAAATATAGTAATGATCATCCGAAAATGTAACCATTACTGGGATTGATAACGTTGCAACATCTGAATATTGATATGTTTCCCACCTTGTTGTCATTATTGATAATTGTGAGAAATCATTAACGTAAACAGTGTCTTCATATCGATGAGTATCATTAATCATGAATAATAATGTATAATCAAAGGCAGTGGTGTGCCGTCAGGGCCGGCAAGGCCTTCTCTGCCGGTCTAACATAACCAGAAATCATGATCATAATTAAAGATAAAAGTATTTTTTTATTTACTTTCCCTAAATATCTAAAAGTATTCATATTCTCCTCATGTCGTGTTATGCTCATTCCAGTGCTGTTGTTTTTAGGTTATAGAGTTTTTATCCAATCAGAATTCAGCTTTGTTGCCATGCTGTACCAAATCTACCCGAAGCCTTCAGAATCAACTGCGGGTGTCTGTGCACTGTAAGTGAACGGACACATACAGTTGACAGACAGTTGCGATAGCCAATCAGATCACGAGTTGTTGTCAGTAAGGCCTTCTAGCTGGCCTAAGGCAGATATATATAGTGATGTTATGAGCTAGGTAACATAAGAACTCCATTATCCAGCATAGTGAAGAGCATGCGCAGTAGCCGCGTTTAGCCATGCCTGGATGTTTTTGATGAGCACGCTGTGGAGTAAACTTTAAGAACTCAGCCAACACGCCTCGTTTATGATGAAACAAGACAACACATATATTTGCAAGGCCATTTTCAAGAAGGATATTTAAAGAGAAACTACATCTTGTGAGACGATGTCAGCCAACCCCGGAAGCTCGAATGGGTTCTACAAATTGTGAGTTCAAATATTTTATTTCTTCATTTTTTCACGTTTAATATGTGTTTTTTATTTATTTATGTAATTTTGACAGTACCACATAAGATATGATTTAATTGCTGATGCGGGTTTATTGATTTTTAAATGCACCCGAAAATAACCCGTTATGTACACTGTTGGTGTTGATTCAATACCCAGTAGTGCGTAAATGTGTTTCTGTATAGTATTTCTCCAGCAATGGTCGTGTGGTGACATCAATTATGGTATTTTGAGAGGTAATCATTGAAGTCGGATATCACTGAAAGCCTAGGTGAGAAACGCACGGCCCGCCACTGATTAAAGGCAAACTGAGCAAATGTGTTGTTTCAGAAGAGCGTATGAAACTGTTAGCCCGTCGTATGACTCAGTACCCATGAAGTAGCTCTCAGTTTTAAAAAGTTTGGTCACCTCTGCTGTACAATTTCTGCTGTCATTAGGATGCCGACTGATAGAATATTGTTATAATCCCGTTGAGATGAAGAAAGACTCATAATCCTTGCTAGAAAAGGGAGGTGCGTGGAGAGGTTATCGGATGACCACAGTTGAACCGCTAGCTGTTCAGTCAGGGTGGTGGACCACTCATCTTTGATTGATTGATTGATTGATTGATTGAAACTTTTATTAGTAGATTGCACAGTACAGTACATATTCTATACAATTGACCACTAAATGGTAACACCCAAATAAGTTTTTCAACTTGTTTAAGTCGGGGTCCACGTTAATCAATTCATTCATCTGTGCATCAGTTGGTGATGTCTCTGCGCTGCTGACTTGTCTCCATTAAAGATGATCCGCTGCTGGCCCAACTATTTTCTGGACTCTCACGTTATTAACCGTATCCACTCGGCATCCATTGCACCGGTCGCCCAGGGGCGTGCCCCACATCTGCGGTCCCCTCCAATCGTTTCTCATTGTATCCCATTGGGTTGAGTTTTTTCTTGCCCTGATGTGCCCTGATGTGGGATCTGAGCCGAGGATGTCGTTGTGGCTTGTGCAGCCCTTTGAGACACTTGTGATTAAGGGCTATATAAATAAACTTTGATTGATTGATTGATTGATAATAAACATTTAAACTGAGCATTTTTTTCTCTTGTTTGGTGGAATGATGTACATTAAGTCATATATTTATATAATGTAGCAAGCTACTTTTGCCATGTAGCTTGTAGTGTAGCTTGCTACAATTCTCTGGGGATAACTTCCCCTGTTGTTTAGCTACATTTAATCGAGAGTAACTTGTAGCTTAGCTTACTACATTTTCCAAGTAGCTTGCCCATCACTGTGTGTATGATCGGAAACACACACACACAAACACAAACCTGAGTTTCAGAAAGGAATGGTTATTAGCGTGAATCGCTAATTTGCGAACATACTTCCAGTTTAAGGTCGAAACCTAATTTCACAATAAGTGTAGCTGTTGCTGAGAGTTTGCATGCTTTAAATATGTGTCATAAATAAATAAATATTAATAAATAAGTTAATGATGCAGAGTTATAAAATATTATTAGAAAATGTGTGATTGTAAAATCTCCTGAGCAAAATGTAAATGTATTGAGTTAATTGTGTTGCAAGGCGGAACGATTGTTGTGATGTCGCGACCCCACGGACAGTAAATAAGGCAGAACAAGCAAGAGGGGAGGGTGCTTGAGCACGTTGTCTTCAGCTCCTCAAAAGATTTAAGTGTATTCGATGATTCGTTCAAAACTTCAAGCAAGTGATTATTAGAACCTCTTTTCGTTACAAGCAGCCAACGAGGTATTGTATTTTTGTAATTTAATTTATTTCTGAATGTTTATTGATGTGAAATCAAAGTCTGATGTATTGTACTGTATTTTGTAAGTTCTCACGGCGTGTTGGCGTGTTGGCGTGTCGGCGTGTTGGCGTGGATGGTGTGTACAGCAAGAAGGAGGAGTCAATAAACGCCCGTTTTACAAAAAAGAACTTTCCTGTGTTGCCGTGTACCGAAAGGAGCTACAGTGAGAACTCGACTGCCTTCGCGGGTAGGAGAGACACGGGACCATACGCGCATGCGAGCAACGGAGATTAGCCTGGCTGTCAATCAAGTCGAGTTTCAGGGCGTGTCCAAAGAGCCCCGCCAAAGCCGAGTGGTGGGAGAAGAGGCGTGCTTCTGGAATTCACAAGGACTCAGGTTTATCACTTTGCAAACGGTGCTTTGTATGAATGAATAGAATTATGTTCACTTGCTGACATTGTTGTACTGAATGTGTTTAACTGGAAATTATTAGTCAAACCGTAAGGCAAAATAGGAAGGCTTTAGGTTTCAACAGGAAGAGTGTGTAGTTTCAGTTTATTCCACCAGGTGTCTCAGGCATTTTATGAGTTAAACCAAGATTTGCATGTGTCTGTTACTTAAGACAGCTATAAGACAGGCATTTTTTGAGTTTGACCAAGATTGGTGAATTTCCTGTTAATCAAGCAAAGTGCATTTTAAATTAATTAAATAGGCCTACTAGTGATTAAAAAAAAAAAAAAAAAATTAAGAAAGGCCTTAATGTTAATAATTAAAAATAGGCCCAAGTAACTTCTTCTTTATTAATAACTGTTTGCACAAGCTTGTAGGAAGCATTTACAACATTAACAAGAAAGTAAACATTATTCACGTTTAAAAAGTAGTCTACATACTTAAAGAACTGTAGGTATTTCAAATTATTAGCCTACTACCAAGTTAAATTAAGCCTTCGTTGTGTAAAAACATTGTCAATTGACAATCCTCATATTATTTCAATATGTCTGACACAAACTCAAAGATTACAGAACAGCACACAAACTCATTAGCTCAGCCTGAGGTTAATGCCCAAGCTGCAGAAGGAGAAGACACTGTGCGAAGAAGCGGAAGAACTCGAACCTTGACGGAAAAAGGTAAAGGACTTCAAGAAGAAAAATTGAAAGGCGTACATCGCAGATACAAACTTGCATATGAGAAATGGAAGTATAATGCAAAGGTAGCCAAAGAGTTGATGAGTGATGAAATCTCAGAGGAAGAATTAAACAAGTCGATGGATCATCTACAAGCCACATGTGCAGATGTGAAGGCAGTATATGAGGAATTCCGTCAAATGCAAGCTCCTGATGCAGATGTGCGACGTAAAGTGGATGCATGTGTATCGATGTCTGAATTCATGATTAAAAGAGCACAACAACTCATTGAAGGTGATGCTGCAGTGAATGAAGAACAGTGGCCAGATGTCGGCTCCATTCTAAATTCATCAAGTCCATCATTAAAGTCTCTATACCTTCGTTCGGAACACAACACTCACTTAAGTAACCTTTCAGTCAAGAGAGATGATGCTGTGGCCGAAGCAGCTGCGGCCAAAGAGGTTTTGTCAGTGCTAAAAGAGCAAGACAAGGAAGTCACTGAACTTCAAAGACTGGAGGCTGAAGAGAAGCTACGTGCTGCACAATTTGAGGCTGAATCTCTAGCCAGACAACAGGCAATGCAGAATCAGCTCCGAAAGCTTGAGCGCTTAGAGGAAGTCAAGAAGCTGAATGCAGCTAAGGCCCGAGTCAAGGTGTATGACGAACTAAGTGACAAGTCCGAAGTCATTAGTTTACTACATAACATCAAACAACCTGATAAGGCACAAACCCTCAATGCATCAAGTCCTCCATTCATTCCTCAACAAGCTCAAGAGCCAAGTCATCCCAACGTTCAATCAGTCCCACAAGTTCCACCAAATTTGCAGGTGCAAAGTCCTGATTTAGCAACTGCTCTCGCTGAAGCCATGAGTGCCAATCGTCTCCCAACACCTGAACCTACAGTATTCACGGGAGATCCTATAAAATACAACGACTGGAAATTGTCATTTCAGATACTGATTGATAGAAAAGGTATTCCAAAAAATGAAAAACTCTACTACTTGAGAAAGTATCTAAGTGGTGCTGCAAGGAAGGCTGTTGAAGGACTCTTCCTGATCGGCACAGAGGGAGCATATGACACTGCATGGAAGCTGCTAGAGAAGCGCTTTGGAGACCCTTACGTAATTGGGAAGTCCTTCAGAGATAAGCTGCATGCGTGGCCAAGAGTAAGCTCCAAAGATGGATGTGAACTGAGAGAACTTGCAGATTTTCTCCAAAGCTGTGAGGCTGCAATACCTCATATCAAGACATTAGAGATTCTCAATGACTGCACTGAAAGTCAGAAGATCTTGACAAAACTCCCAGACTGGCTTGTGTCCAGATGGAACCGTAAAGCTATGAAAACCAGACAAGCGAAAGCTGAATATCCTTCTTTCAAAGAGTTTGTGAACTTCTTATCAAATGAAGCTGATCTGGCATGTGACCCCATATCCTCTGTACAAGCACTCAAGAGTATACAGAATGAGAAACCAAGACAGACAAGAACTGAAACCATAAAGGCAAAAACGTTGTCAACAAATACAACACAGAACACTGTCTCTTGTGTCTTCTGCAAGAAGTTTGGACACCAGCTGGAGAAGTGTAGAAAGTTTGCTGAAATGACAATCCCGGATCGCATCAAGTTTGTACAAGAAGAAAAACTTTGCTTTGGCTGTCTAAAGACTGGTCACCACTCTAGAAACTGTGAGGACAAAAGTAAGTGTGATACCTGTCGAAGAAGACATCCAACATGCTTGCATGATGACAACTTTCAGAAAGGTTCTTCATCAAAGAAAGTGGAGAGTGATTCAAATAAAGCACGAGGAACGGAGCAAATCCCTGCAACTGCAACAGCAACTACCAATAGAGTTGCCCAAGGCAATCAAGGCTCACATACATCCTCAATAGTACCAGTCTGGGTCTCTTCCTCAAAACAGCCTGAGAATGAGATCTTAACATATGCGTTGCTGGATACGCAGAGTGACACAACATTCATCCTGGACCAAGTTGCTCAAGAGCTCAACACAAAGAAGGAGAATGTCTGTCTACGACTTTCCACAATGTCATCAGTCTCTACAGTCATACCCTGTCAAAAATTGTATAACCTGCAAGTGAGAGGATACGACTTAGAAAAAATGGTCTCACTACCACCTCTCTTTTCACGTGAGTTCATTCCTGCTGAGAGGTCGCACATTCCCACTACAGAGACAGCCCAAAAATGGCCTCATCTTGAACCACTGGTCCACAAGATTCCTCCACAATTGGAGTGCCAAGTCGGCCTACTAATAGGCTATAACTGCCATCAAGCTCTTCTTCCCAGAGAAATTCTATGCGGAGAAGAAGGCCATCCATATGGTCAGCGAACCGACCTTGGATGGAGCATTGTTGGCTGTACCAAGCTAACAACTGAGTTTGAAGACGCAATTGGTGTGAGCCATAGGGTCATTGTACGACAAGTGACTCCTGCCGCACAACCTCTAAGTCGACTTAAAAATGAAGTGCACTTTGTCTGCAGAAATCAGGTCAAAGAGCTACGTCCTTCAGAAATCATTAAGATGCTCGAAATGGATTTCACAGACCACTCAACAGACAACAATCCAGTCTCTCAAGAAGATCTTCTCTTCATGTCACGAGTAAAAGAGGGGATAAGACAGAAAGAAGATGGACACTATGAGCTACCACTACCGTTCAAGAAAGACAAACCCAGTCTTCCAAGTAACGAAAGATGTGCAGCTAACAGATTAGCAGCACTGGAGAGACGACTAAGAAAGAATGATCAGTACTACAAAGATTATGTCCATTTCATGAATGATATCATCGCTCGTGGAGACGCTGTCAAGGTTCCACAGTCTGAACTCCACAAGCAACCAACATGGTATATTCCGCACCACGGAGTCTACCACCCCCACAAACCAGAGAAAATACGAGTAGTCTTTGACTGTTCTGCACGTTTTCAAGATACATCGCTCAATGATCACCTCTTAACTGGACCAGACCTGACGAACACCTTGGTTGGTGTGCTGATCCGATTTAGGAAGGGCCCAATCGCCATAATGTGTGACATTGAGAAGATGTTTCACCAATTTCACGTCGCAAAGGAACACCAGGACTACTTGAGGTTCCTCTGGTGGGACGAAGGTGATATGAACTCTAAACCCTCAGTGTATAGAATGCGTGTGCACTTGTTTGGGGCAGCTTCGTCACCTGGCTGCTCAAACTTTGCTCTCAAACACCTCGCGGCACAAGGCCGTGGGCGCTACACTGAAGAGGCAATAAAGTTCATCCAAAGAAGCTTTTATGTTGACGATGGCTTAACGAGTGTTAGCACACCTACAGAGGCAATAAGCCTGATAGAAGAGTCAAGAGCCCTATGCAAAACGGGAAACCTGAGACTACACAAGTTTGTGTCTAACAGTAAGGATGTCGTCAACTCAGTGCCACCAACGGAATGCGCCCAAATCAAGGATCAAGACATTGCACTAGGAGAACAAATCGAACGAGCGCTTGGTGTCCAGTGGTGTGTTGAATCAGACGAGTTTCAATTCAGAATTATTGTAAAGGACAAACCACTTACTAGAAGAGGAGTGCTCTCAACTATTGCCTCTGTCTTCGACCCACTTGGCTTTGTGGCGCCATTCATACTGCTCGGTAAGCAAATTCTCCAGACACTGTGCAGCGAGAAGGTAACCTGGGACGAAGCTCTTCCAGAACACGTCCGCCCACGGTGGGAGTCATGGCTGAGAGACTTACCTGAGTTGGCATCCTTGAGAATCCCAAGAAGCTACTTACCTGCTGAGTTTGGAAAGACCTCACAATATGAACTGCACAACTTTTCAGATGCAAGTTGCGTTGGCTACGGTGCCTGCTCATACCTTCGAATCATAAGTGAAACTGGGCAGGTCAGCTGTTCACTCGTCATGGGAAAGGCAAGGGTAGCCCCTATAAAACTGACCACAATCCCAAGACTCGAGCTATCATCTGCAGTAACATCTGTGCGGAATGGTGATTCCATCAAAGGAGAACTTGAGATTGAAGCTCTACACGAATATTACTGGACTGACTCCAAAGTAGTTCTAGGCTATGTGAACAATGATGCCAAGAGATTCCATACATTCGTTGCGAACCGCATACAGCGAATCAAATCCAGTACCGACCCTGCACAATGGCACCATGTCAATTCTGAAGACAACCCAGCAGACCTTGCGTCTAGAGGAGCTAGTGCAGCCCAATTGAAGGACTCATGTTGGTTGAAGGGACCAGACTTCCTTTGGCAACCAATTTTGTCAGTCAAACAAGTAATAGTAAAAGTGAATGACACTGACCCAGAACTGCGGAAAGCTCATGTTCATACTGTCAAAGCCAAAACCACAAACCCATTGATCAGCCGTCTCAGCAAGTTCTCAGATTGGTCAAGAGCTGTGAAAGCTGTCGCCAGACTGAAGAAATGTGTCAGGAGACGTAGTGGAGGTCAAGTAGGGACAGACCAAATTACAAACCTTGAAGAGAGACGTGAAGCAGAGTTCTTCATCATCAAGCTCACACAAGAGGAAGCCTTTGCTGATGACATAAAGAAAATCAAATGCAATAGAGCTGAAAAACTCGGCAAACGCAACAAGCTCTACCGGCTCAACGCTTACCTTGATGCAAACAATATACTCAGGGTGGGAGGACGGTTGTCGCAGTCAGCCCTTCATCATGACGTGAAGCACCCTGCAATATTGCCAAGGAAATCACACGTGTCAGACCTGATTGTGAAATATCACCATGAGCGTGTAGACCACCAAGGAAGAGGGATGACAATGAATGAGATACGCGCAAATGGAATATGGATTCTTGGATGCGGAAGTATTGTCTCCTCACACATTTATAAGTGCGTCCCATGCAGAAGGTACAGGAGAACCACAGAAGTCCAACAAATGGCAGATCTCCCAAAAGAAAGAACTCTGACAAGTCCTCCATTTACCTACTGCGGACTTGACTGTTTTGGTCCATTCCTTGTAAAGGAAGGAAGAAAAGAACTTAAAAGATATGGGTTGATCTTCACCTGCTTATGCTCTAGAGCAGTGCATATAGAGACCCTAGACGACATGACCACCGATGCGTTCATAAACGCTCTCAGAACATTCATCGCCATCAGAGGCCCCGTGCGACAATTGAGGTGTGATCAGGGAACAAATTTTATGGGCGCTAGAAGAGAATTTGCAGAGCTACTCAAGGGCATGGATCAAGAGCGCCAAAGAGCAGTTGGTTGTGAGTTCATTGTGAACATCCCATCAGCAAGTCATATGGGTGGAGTCTGGGAGCGTCAAATTCGGACGATTAGAAGCATCCTGACGACCATGCTTGACAAGTGGGCAAACAGACTCGACACCACAAGCTTGAAGACGCTCATGTATGAAACAATGGCCATTATCAACAGCCGACCTTTGAGTGTTGAGCATCTTCACGATCCAACAGCTCCAGAGCCTCTTACACCAAACCATATTCTCACCATGAAATCTGCAGTAATACTGCCACCTCCAGGCCAGTTCTTTAAAGAGGATTTGTATCTGCACAAGAGATGGAAAAAGGTGCAGTTCTTGGCGAATGAATTCTGGCAAAGATGGAAGCGAGAATATCTGCTGAACCAACAACAGCGGCAAAATGGCACAGCCCATCAAGGAACTCACAAGTGAATGACATTGTGATTTTAAAGGACGAGTGTACCCCAAGAAATGAATGGAAGCTCGCAAGAGTAGTCGAAGCTCAGCCTGGAAAAGACGGCATGGTGCGCAAGCTGAAACTAGTGCTCAGCGAGACTTCTGTTGACAAGGGCAAACCTCATACACGACTGATTAATCTAGAAAGACCTATTCATAAAATAGTCACATTAGTAGAAGCCAATTAAGACGCACACACATACAGATGATTGAAACTGGTTTTGATAAAAATGGGAAATCCCACATTTCAGGTCAATGAGTGATTTGGTGGGAGTGTAGCTGTTGCTGAGAGTTTGCATGCTTTAAATATGTGTCATAAATAAATAAATATTAATAAATAAGTTAATGATGCAGAGTTATAAAATATTATTAGAAAATGTGTGATTGTAAAATCTCCTGAGCAAAATGTAAATGTATTGAGTTAATTGTGTTGCAAGGCGGAACGATTGTTGTGATGTCGCGACCCCACGGACAGTAAATAAGGCAGAACAAGCAAGAGGGGAGGGTGCTTGAGCACGTTGTCTTCAGCTCCTCAAAAGATTTAAGTGTATTCGATGATTCGTTCAAAACTTCAAGCAAGTGATTATTAGAACCTCTTTTCGTTACAAGCAGCCAACGAGGTATTGTATTTTTGTAATTTAATTTATTTCTGAATGTTTATTGATGTGAAATCAAAGTCTGATGTATTGTACTGTATTTTGTAAGTTCTCACGGCGTGTTGGCGTGTTGGCGTGTTGGCGTGTCGGCGTGTTGGCGTGGATGGTGTGTACAGCAAGAAGGAGGAGTCAATAAACGCCCGTTTTACAAAAAAGAACTTTCCTGTGTTGCCGTGTACCGAAAGGAGCTACAATAAGTATGCTCTCGTTCAGTGTTTCTTACCCATTGTTGGGTATGGGCCGCAGCGGTACTCAGTTGCAATACACTTTCTTACCACTTGTAGCAGTAATGACAATATCAAACAAACAAAAGAAGTATGTAGCTAAAGTCATAGAGAAGTTTCTAAGCGCAACAATGATGACTAAAGTGGTGAAGTTGTATTTTTAATTGTACTTTAATTTAAATGACAGTATGATTGGGACATAAATCATTATTAATATAGTTTATTTTAGCACTACATACTTGTATGTAAATTCGTTTTTCGTCAGTTATTTATGAGTCCCTTCTTATGCAGTATATTATTATTTTTAGAATCAGCCAGACCTGAGCCTTGATGATAATATTTGTGACTAACATTGTTTCATATCATTTGACAAGGTTATAAACTGTAAATTGTTTAGATATCATTATTGAATACAATTAAAATCAAGAGAAAGGGTTAAAAAAAACATTACTTTAGTGTAATGATGCAAGTGAATATAATTCATGTTCAATGTGTTACAATGTGTGCATGTTATGCTATTTATCAAGGCACAAACAAAAAAAAACACTTTATTTGTATTGTAAATAGAAGAGTTATTTTTTTCTTGTGTATTTATAATTCCTCCAACGAAACAAAAATATGTTTTATTTATCCGATTACTCTGTTAATCAAAAGACATTGCAGCAGAATTTAAAATTCCTTAGCTGTATCCCAAACATACTTTAGAGTAGTGCAGTGGTTCAGTGCCTGGATTCAGTGCTCCAACATGAATGTTCCAGAATGCTAAAAGGGCAGCGAGTGGAGGGGACTACAAAGGTCCGCATAGGGACGTCTGATATTTAGGAAAAAAAAGATCTAAGAATAAAAGCTCACGTCAATGTTTGGATGCTGAGGCCAGACAGCAGACTAATCACTGCGTAATGATACTGTGATGAATGCTGACCTTTAGCAAGTGCTATCATGTATGGTGATTTAATTAGCAGCCCGGCGAGCAAGAAGCCGGATATGTGGATGGATGGAACAGGATTGTCAAGCTAATGAATGAACTAGCCTTTCACTTCCTGTGGACGCGGCCCAGACGGAGTTATTTACCACACACTGATTAGGCCAACCTTGTATTCCACTATACTTAGGTTAGGTTAGGTTAGGTTAGGTTACTTTATTAGTGCCCGAGGGTAAACTTGTTTTGCAGCCAGCAAGATCAGGACATCCATTTAAACATACAGAGAAAGTAACATCTTACAAACCCCAAAACCAGTGAAGTTGGCACGTTGTGTAAATCGTAAATAAAAACTGAATACAAAAATTTGCAAATCCTTTTCAACCTATATTCTGTTGAAGAGACTGCAAAGACAAGATACTTAACATTCGAACTGGAAAAAGTTGTTAATTAAAAAAAAATATTTGCTCATTTGGAATTTGATGCCTGCAACATGTTTCAAAAAAGCTGGCACAAGTGGCATACTGTGGCCCGAGCATACTTGCGTACAAAATGTGCTAAAATACGAGCTTTAGCTGTAACCAAAAAAAATAACGTTAGCAACCCAACAGTTGGCACCAAGATTTAAAATCCAGGATTTTTAGGTTTAAATGTATAACATTTGCTAAAATGCTAGCTTTAGCTGTAACCAAAAAAAAACCCGTTAGCGTACTTGCGTATACAATTTGCTAAAATGCGAGCTTTAGCTGTAAATAAAAAAAACTTACCAACCATGTTGGCACCAAGATTTAAAATCCATGATTTTTAGGTTTAAATGTATAAAATGTGCTAAAATGCGAGCTTTAGCTGTAACAACAAAAAAAAACCTTAGCATACTTGCATAGAAAATTTGTTAAAATGCGAGCTTTAGAAGTAACAAAATAAAAAAGTCAGCCACCCAACAGTTGGCACCAAGATTTAAAAATTCAGGATTTTTAAGTTTAAACTCTCACTGTCCCTTTATTTAAACTGTCCACCATGGGTGCCCGAGCTTTCAGCCGCTCTGCCCCACATCTTTGGAACTCTTTGCCATCAGACCTTCGTAACTTAGACTCAATATCCCTCTTCAAATCAAGACTCAAAACACACCTATTCCTGACTGCCTATTCACTGTAATCATCTTTCCTTCTCTATCTTTGTTGTTGTTATTATTGTTGTTTTTATCTAATTTTATTTTATTGTTTTGATTTTGTACGGTGTCCTTGAGTGCCCAGAAAGGCGCCTTATAAATAAAATGTATTATTATTATTATTATTATTATTATTAAACATATAACATTTGTTAAAATATGAGTTTTAAGTCTAACAACAACAAAAAGTGAGCATACCCACGTTAGCTTATATGTACCTACAATTGGCACAAAGAATCACATTTCCTGCTCAGTGGCTTTGTGGTTAGAGTGTCCGCCCTGAGATCGGTAGGTCGTGAGTTCAAACCCCGGCCGAGTCATACCAAAGACTATAAAAATAGGACCAATTGCCTCAGCATCAAGGGTTGGAATTGGGGGTTGAATCACCAAAATGATTCCCGAGCGCAGCCACCGCTGCTGCTCACTGCTCCCCTCACCCCCCAGGGGGTGGAACAAGGGGATAGGTCAAATGCAGAGGGTAATTTCACCACATCTAGTGTGTGTGGCACTTTAACTTTAACTTAATCAAGTGTGGGATGAATGGCGTGCTGGCAGGGATCAGGACTCAAAGACTAGAACAATCGAATTAACGGGAGCGAGTCCAGAACGTAGAGCCGTGAGCCACATGACGAATGTGAGAGAATAGGCCGTGGCATGTCGGTTAATGACGTGTAATTAATGATCATTAGCGGCGGGGATGAGCGGACGGCGACGGCCTCTTGAGGGACCAGCGTGCAAAGTTAAGCGGGTGTGAAAGTCAAATCGCACAGCGAGAGGACGAGAATTTTTTTTTTCATGCGCAAATGAACCAATTTATTGCGTCCTCACGCTTTTCTTGTTTTTTTTTTCCCCACCTTTTTTTTTTCTGCTGACCGAGCAAAGGTGTAAAGTGCAGGCAGCGCGTTTATAGGTCACACGGCACCCGGCCATGATCTATGGGCCGACTTATACTGCCCAGCGTGCATTACGCGGCCCGGCCAAGCGTGGTGGTCGCTGGCGGAGACAGGAAGCAAGCGACCGCTACTGATCATGTGACGCAAAGCCAGGATCAACTGACTTATTCTCGTCACAAAGTCAGTCCAACTGCTTACTATCGTTATATCTGATGTATGGTTTTAAAAAATGCAATAATCACAAGCGAAAGAATGGCTTCATTGTTAATCTGATAGAGGATTATTACTTCACGCTGGGAACATTATCCAATCACTGGAATCCTCTCAAACAATCTGGATTTTTTTTTTTTAGGGGATGACATCGTTCCTGCTGAGATATCATCATCTATGATCCTGAGATATAATATCATGCAACGCTGATGTAAGTTTATGTGAAAACTTAACTAGCACAGTCTGACTGACAAAATAATGTCAGCTATGAAATGTTTTCACTCCCCCATATCAGCGCATGTAATTGTTAATGTTAATATATAAAGTACAAAATGTAGCATCGTTTAATTTCAGGACTTGTGATTTGTGGCGTCCACACTCCCGCTGGGTGGATTTAATCAAGGTAAACACTGAGGACAGTCAGACGCAATCTGCCGGCGTCTAATCGGAGGCAGCGGATTAATCAAAAGTGCCGTCAGATGGTCAGAGGAGGATTTATTGAAGCGAGGCCCGGGATGATAAACTGGAGGAATCACTGGCGTTACTTTAAAGATGTGATTGGCACGAGTACTTGAAAAACATTTCCATGCAGATTGGGACGCTCCTAATGTTTGGGCCGAGGGTGTTTACGAGTCTATTTGCATTCCAAGAAGCATGACGCTGATTGCAGCGTCAGCGTCCATACTGTAGATTGTTGTCTACCGGAAATGTTCTAACAGATTGGCAAAAACAGCACATCTCTCATGTCCTCTAAAACTGACTTTTCTTACCTATTAGTACCTGTTTTTGTGTGTTTGAGATCGGCATAAGTCCCCAAAAATGTGAAATCTTTCTTAATTTTAAGAACGATATGTATAAAATAATCTTGCCTTCCTTCTTACTTCTTCCAAACAAGCCATTTGGAATATGCCCAATTTGTGACGTTTTCCTTTCTATGCCACATCAATGTAGAATGCGCTCCCAACAGGTATAAAAGAAAGGGCATATCTATCCTCCTTCAAAACCGCAATAAAAGTACACCTCCAGGCAACTTCAACCCTAAACTAACACCCTCCCCGGATTGTTAATAATCAAATGTAAACAATCAAATGTAGATACTTTTCTTATGCCTTCTGATCTCTCTCTCTCTCTCTCTATGTCCACTACTTGCTGTACATATCCTACCAAGTCAGACCTACACTGTTTCAATATCCATTTCTCTGTTCTCAATTGTTGATGACTGATGATAACAACCAAACCTAACCCCCCCCCCCCCCCCTCCACACCCCGAATTGTAAATAATGTAAATAATTCAATGTATACACCCTGATGATTATCTTGTGTGATGACTGTATTATGATGATAGTATATATGATAGTATATATCTGTATCATGAATCAATTTAAACCGACTTAAACAAGTTGAAAAACTTATTCGGGTGTTACCATTTAGTGGTCAATTGTATGGAATATGTACTTCACTGTGCAACCTACTAATAAAAGTCTCAATCAATCAATCAATTCCCCAAGTGTGACGCCATAAATGGAAAATATTTACTTGAAGAGCTTTGCGCGAGTCCGCCATTGTACTCCGACATGGTACATGTACATGCATTCTCCGTTGTTGCCATTTCTAATATAAAAGCAGAGCCGGCCCAAGGCATAAGCGTACTAAGCGCTTGCTTAGGGCCCCCCGGCCACCAGGGGGCCCCCAAAGGAATTAACAAAAAATTCTTATTTTTTTATTTTTTGCATGTACGAGTCTGACTGATGATTTCTAAATGATCAAAGATATATTATTGTACAAAAACACAATTTTAGGTCAACAGAGTGCTGCTGCTGATCTAGGCTTAGTGATTCTTCCTGCCTCTCTTTAAATGTAAAGCCGCCTCTGCTGCACCTGTGACGTTTGCCGCCTGCTATGGCGTCACATTAGTGCCAAAAATCCAAGCGCATAAAAACTGTTATCGCGCGCTGATTCTCCACTTCGTGCGCGCGCGCAACACCCTTTTGCGCGCGCGTGGTGCCTTTTTGCGCGCGTGCCGTCTCGGTCTGTGCGCTGGCATGTTTCGTTTTGGCACTTTGGGGGTGGGTATGCTTAGCCGGCCCCTTCTTTCTGATTGGCCAGGCGAAAAATGCTCAGAGATAATCAGAAGTATAGCAGGGCGGGTCATCGTCAATATGTATCAAGATTGTTATAGGCGCAAAGTTTTCACTTCTTCTTGAACATTTGTTTTCTAATTTATGGAATTTCTTTTGATTCAGCCATAAAATTAATGAAATAATCTTTGAATTTTGTTTTTAAAATGTTAAAAATAGCCTTTTAATAATGTATTCTGAAACAGTTTAAAATAATCAGAGAACTGACTAACACTGACCCTACACAACTATGTTGCACAATTAAGTCATTTTTTTTATAGCGAAAGAGGTGATTTCAACAGGTGCAGCATCCTATGTCATATCTACATGTAATAAGATTTGTAACAAGGCAAACCGTTTGTAAATTGGTCGAAAATCGAGCAAGTTATGGTAATTTAATTGGTACATGTACTAATTAAATTACCATAACTTGCTTTGACATCAATGTAATGATTGAGGCTAGCTGTCCGAGGTAAGATGGCTACAACGTTGCTACGCTGGAGAATGATTGGTCTTATGAAAAATGCTAAGAGCCAATCAGAAAGGAGGGGCCGTCTAAGCATACCTGCCCCCAAAGTGCCAAAAAGAAACATGACAGCGCGAGGAGAGATGCCAGGAGTACACAGAGAGCGCACAGACCGAGACGGCGCGCGCGCAGAAAGGCACCGCGCGCGCACAAAAAGACCACACGCGCGCGCAAAAGGGTGTCGCGCGCGCACGAAGTGGAGAATCAGCGCGCGATAACAGTTTTTATGCGCTCGGATTTTTGGCACTAATGTGACGCCATATCTTTCCTCTCAGATTCAGACAGGACTGAGCAGGTGATCAGAGGACCACTGTCTATTAAGGAGAACTTTTCATTCCCCAAACGGCATGATGGCCGAAGTTTTCATTATCATTATACCTACAGACAGCTAGTCAATGGGGAAAAAGTCAAGCGTAGCTGGCTGACTTATTCAAGAAGTAAAGATGCAGTCTATTGCTTTTGCTGCAAATTATTTTCCAAAAAGTCCTTAAAACTGGCAGCCGAGGGACAGCGGGATTGGGTCAACATAGGTGCACTGCTGAAACAGCATGAAAACAGTGAAGATCATTGTAGCAACATGGTGAAATGGAAGGAATTTGCCTTGCGTCTTTCAAAGGGGAAAACTATTGATTAATTTAACTTCAGTAGACTGCGCTCTCTTTGTACAAAGTAAACATTAAATATGAACAATTAACTAAAAATGTAAACTAGTAATTAAAGACTAATAAGTACAAGACTGATGAGACAAGATGACTCTTTTACTGTAAATACAAAGCTTTATCACTTGGACTGTTCAACCCCAGGCCACTCTTGTAGCTGAATGTTTTCTACATTTTAAGATTAGGAACCATATGTGGCACTCTGGACATCATTCGTTCATTCATTGGTATTATTTATGTTATAAACTGGGCCACCCCCATATCTTTATAAATGACATGTAATTTGTAAAGACATGCCAGGCTGACAATAGGATAATGTAAACAACACTGCCAGAGCCGCAATGAGTTTATAGTAGGTGTGTGAATGATCAACAATCAATATTATTGGCAGAAATAGAGGGCCCCAAAATCAAATTTTGCTTAGGGCCCCATGGAGGCTTGGGCCGGCACTGTATAAAAGTAGTGTATAGTTCAAACTCGCTGTATATCTGTCAGTAGACTTGATATGGAAATGGTAAAAACTACCACATGGCTGACGGGTAGAAAACGCAGTCAAAGTGGAGGCACGTAAATAAGACCGCTCTCAAAACGGTGGAAGCAGTGTCTGGGGAATCTGTGGTGGGTTCTCCTATTTCTGGGGCTGAGGTTGCCGAGGGAGTTAAAAAGTGGATGAGATCCGCCCGGAGTTCCTTATGGCTCTGGATGCTGGTGGGCTGTCTTAGTTGACAAGACTCTGCAACATCGGGCGGTACCTCTGGATTGGCAGACCGGGGTGGTGGTTCCTCTCGTTAAGAAGGGGAACTGGAGGGTGTGTTCCAACTATCGTGGGATCACACTTCTCAGCCTTCCCGGTAAGGTCTATTCAGGTGTACTGGAGAGGAGGTTACGCCGGAGAGTCGAACCTCGGATACAGGAGGAACAGTGTGGTTTTCGTCCTGGTTGTGGAAATGTGGACAAGCTCAATACTCTCGGCAGGGTCATAGAGGGTGCATGGGAGTTTGCCCAACCAGTCTACATCTGCTTTGTGGACTTGGAGAAGGCATTCGACCGTGCCCCCCCAGGAAGTCCTGTGGGGAGTGCTCAAAGAGTATGGGGTATCGGACTGTCTGATTGTGGCAGTCCGCTCCCTGTATGATCAGTGTCAGAGCTTGGTCCGCATTGCAGTAAATCAGACCCGTTTCCAGTGAGGGTTGGACTCTGCCAAGGCTGCCCTTTGTCACTGATTCTGTTCATAACTTTTATGGACAGAATTTCTAGGCTCAGTCAGGGCGTTGAGGTTTGGTGGCTAAAGGATTAGGTCTCTGCTTTTTGCAGATGATGTGGTCCTGATGGCTTCATCTGGCCAGGATCTTCAACTCTCACTGGATCGGTTCACAGCCGAGTGTGAAGCGACTGAGATGAGAATCAGCACCTACAAGTCCATGGTTTTCGCCCGAAAAAGGGTGGAGTGTCATCTCCAGGTTGGGGAAGAGATCTTGCTCCAAGTGGAGGAGTTCAAGTACCTTGGAGTCTTGTTCACGAGTGAGGGAAGAGTGGATCGTGAGATCGACAGGCGGATCGGTGCGGCGTCTTCAGTAATGCGGACGCTGTATCGATCCGTTGTGGTGAAGAAGGAGCTGAGCCGGAAGGCAAAGCTCTGAATTTAACGGTCGATTTACGTTCCCATCCTCACCTATGGTCATGAGCTTTGGGTTATGACCGAAAGGACAAGATCACGGGTACAAGCGGCCGAAATGAGTTTCCTCCGCCGGGTGGCAGGGCTCTCCCTTAGAGATAGGGTGAGAAGCTCTGCCAGATGAGGTGGTTCGGGCATCTGGTCAGGATGCCACCCGATCGCCTCCCTCGGGAGGTGTTTAGGGCACGTCCGACCGGTAGGAGGCCACGGGGAAGACTCAGGACACGTTGGGAAGACTATGTCTCCCAGCTGGCCTTTAAAAGCCTCGGGATCCCCCGAGAGGAGCTGGACGAAGTAGCTGGGGAGAGGGAAGTCTGGGCTTCTCTGCTAAGGCTGCTTCCCCCGCGACCCGTCCTCGGAAAAGCGGAAGAAAATGGATGGGATGGATGGATGGACAAAACGGTGCAACGGTCAAAAATCAAAAAACAAAATCTATGCAACATTTTGACCAAAATACCATCATTACATGTTACGTAGACCACAAGGAAGTGTTTTAAATCATAATAAGACCCCTTTAAGAGGCAGCGTCCTCTCTAGTTGACATTTGTGTTTCGCATAACAAGGTAATTTTTTAAATGAAATCTTTTTTATTTATTTAGTTGTAAATAATTATTAATATATATATATATATATATATATATATATATATATATATATATTCATTTCATTTAAATATTTATTGATTTTGTATTTAATTTCCTTTTTAATAAATGTACCTTTTATTTATAACAAAACATTTTTAACGAATATTTATATAATTTGTTTTATTTCAATCAATATATTTTTATTTTTAATACTTTTTTCTATTTATTTATGTCTTTATTTATATTAAAATATTTAATATAAGTATGTATGTTTGTTTGCATTTGGTACATGTTAAAAATGGTTCTTAATATGGAATTTCAATGTATCTATTTTTAATGTATGTATTTTTTTTTTTAATAGATGCACTATTTTACTATACTAAAATAGTTTCTAGAATATTTATGGATTTTAAAAAAAATGCAATCCATATTTTGTTCTCTAATACATGTTCTATGTATTAAGGACAGATTCCAGATGTCCAAACAAAAAAAAAAAGCCAGGCGTGCCTACAAACACGTGAAGCTAAGAATTAACAGAAGCTATGGCATGGAACAAGGAAACTTACTTGGAAACGGTGTGACATAAACAATGAAGCCAGGCCGACTGACTAGCAAAGACAAGCTTAAATAATGCCTCTGATTAGTGCTCGGGAAGCAGGTGAGCGGGCGAGCACTAATCAGAGACAGGTGAACACAATGAGTCGCCATGGTGACAAAAACAAACAAGGAAGCGCAGACGGAACTAAAGAAGTCCAAAACTAACAGAACATAACTAAACTAAACATGATCCGGACCACGGATCATGACAGAACATCTAATCTTTGTTTAGTATATCAGTTGATCAAATATGAAATTAAAATATCAGGAAGCCTCTTTATATAGAACACTAGTTATTCTTACTTTCTCTTCTTAGGGTCACGTGCGTGTGAGAGTGCGTGCGTGCGTGCGTGCGTGCGTGTGTGTGTGTGTGTGTGTGTGTGATTTATCTCCTGCTGAGTCCACCGCCTCCACTTCTTCTTCTACAGGGTCTAATTCATGCAGTGGCAGCAATGATACGGTGGCGCGTGCTGAAATGGCATCATTGCATGGCGCTAACCCCAGCGTGCGCCCTCTCTCACACATACACACATAAACACACACCAACACACGCACGCACACACAAACACACACACACACACACACTTCCTCCCCCCCTGCTGACGGTGCGATGACGGGTATGATTTATCAGGCCCTCAAGCAGCCTCGTGTCAGTGACGGACTTGCAGATTTACACCGGGAAAGGGTCCAGTCTTGAGATGGTACACAATGAAGGTCACGAAAGTACAGTATATTACATCTGAAAAATTAAATAGCTCCTTTTTACTTAAACCAGTCACTCCAGTATTTAGCAGGCTTTTCTTTGTCACTGTTGGCCTAAAATGACTGAATTTACACTATTTGAGGCTTTTTTTTTTGGTTTTCAATAATATTGAATCAACTTGTGATTTTATTACATTTGTTATCACTGCATTAAGTGTTTCTTGTAACCTGAACTGTTGCGCTCATTTTTGAGAGATGATGAGAGATTATCATCACACTTCAACATTTCTAACATGTACATTTTGCCTCTTTGCTAAGTCAAATGAAAATATGTTCTTAATTGTCTTACCATGAATAAAATAATGTTAAATAAATACATTAAGACAGGAACAAGCGGTAGAAAATGGATGGATGGATGGATGGATGGATGCATGGATGGATGGATGGATGTCAACAAATAAGGAAGTAAATGTTGTGTATACTCCAACAGTGGTCCCCAACCACCGGGTACCGGTCCGTGGATCGATTGGTACCGGGCTACACAAGAATAATAAAAAAAATAATAATAATAATAAAAAATAAAAAAATTAATAAAAAAAAATTTAATTTTTTTTTTTATTAAATCAACATAAAAAACACAAGATACACTTACAATTAGTGCACCAACCCAAAAAACCTCCCTCCCCCATTCACACTCATTCGCACAAAAGGGTTGTTTCTTTCTGTTATTATTTCTGGTTCCTACATTATATATCAATATAGATCAATACAGTCTGCAGGGATACAGTCCGTAAGCACTCATGATTGCATGTTTTTATGACAAAAACAAAACAAAAATAACATTTGTGAAAGAATGGGCCGCTTTTAGGAGCTCAGTGATTTCCAGCTTTGAACTGTCATAGGATGCCACCTGTGCAACAAATACAGTCGTGAAATTTCCTCGCTCTAAAATATCCTGGGTTTGGAAGTTACCAGGAGAACGGTACATTTCGGACTGCATTGGGCCGAATGTGAAATTTGGTGGAGGAGGAATCAGGGTGTGGGGTTGTTTTTAAGGAGTTTGGCTTGGCCCCTTAGTTCCGGTGAAAGGAACTTTGAATGATCCAGAATATCAAAACATTTTGGACAGTTCCATGCTCACACCCTTTTGGGAACAGTTTGGAGCGGGCCCCTTCCTCTTCCAACATGACTGTGCACCAGTGCACAAAGCAAGGTCCATAAAGACATGTATGACAGAGTCTGGTGTGGATGAACTTGACTGGCCTGCACAGAGTCCTGACCTGAACCCAGTAGAACACATTTGGGATGAATTAGAACGGAGATTGAGAGCCAGGCCTTCTCCACCAACATCAGTGCTTTTGAAATAATGGTGGAAAATTCCTATAAATACACTCCGCGACCTTATTTTAGTGTGTTTTTTTGTGCGCTTTGTGTGTGTGTGTGTTAAGGGAGTCACTGAATTTGCAATGCCGTGACAGCGGAGTGGAATCGTAGCAATTTGACCGAGCGTCGGACTGCATCGACTTGATAAAAGGAGGCAGCAGGACGGTGCATGAGCACCGCATCGAAATGAGACATGAACCCACACAAAATATGCAGGCAGATTATATTAAAAGAGAAACTTACCTGCAATCAAACAATTCATGACAAAGGCAGGAAACCAGCAGTGATTCTTAAAAGTATACCCCATTGCAGCAAAAGCGACTTTTTAACCATATTCTAACAGTGATAGATAGATAGATAGATAGATAGATAGATAGATGGATAGATAGATAGATAGATAGATAGATAGATGGATAGATAGATAGATAGATAGATAGATAGATAGATAGATAGATAGATAGATAGATAGATAGATAGATAGATACATAGTACTTTATTGATTCCTGAAGGAGAGTTCCCTCAGGAAAATTTAAATTCCAGCAGCAGTGTACAAAATTGTAAAAAGTAAAAAGCAAATAATGGGGGTATAAATGGAAACAAAATAGAAAACTATTACAATAGAATTAAAAAAATAAAAAAATAAAAAAATAAAATAAAAAGAAAAAAAGCAACAATGAGAATAAAAATATAACAGTAAAATAAGAATATAACAAGAGAAACCAGGCAGTAGTGACCATGTTATGAAAAAGTATTGCACTGTTATTGTTTTGCAATAATTTTTCTCTATGTAAATCTACAATCTCTCTTAGTTTGCTTCACTTATTAAAGAACACTTGTTTTTGAAGGTTTTTGAAGTTAAGGCAATGGTTGTGCGACATAAACCATATAAATTTGGCCTACGGTAGAGGTTTTAATTTAGTAAATCATGACAATGCATGTTGTTGACGCGTTTTAGTGTCGACAATCAATGACAGATGTGGCTAATTAGCGCGGCTAAGGTATCTCCATACTTCTAAGTTAATCCATTCATCCATTTTCTACCGCTTGTCCCTTTTGGAGCCTATCTCAGCTGCATTAATAATGCTGAAAATGATCTATAAATATATCTAAACATGCGACACACAGGCGGATACAATAAGCGATGCTAACCGCAAAGCTAGCCTAAATACCAATTCAAAACAACATAAGTGCTTATTGCTCTTTAAAAGCAGACAGTAACCAGATATAAACAAAACAACAATATATCGTGATATACAGTATATTGTTATCAAAAGAGGCTGTAATATTCAGTGGTACCTCGGGATTCAAGTGCCCCGATTTACGAGTTTTCCGGGATACGACCGGTTTCTCGGCTAATCGATATGATGTAAGTTGCGAACAAATATTTGCGTTATGAGCCTCCCCACCAATAGTTGGCGTAACGAATGTCACGGTGAACTCCGCAAGATCCGGCCAGAATATCCGATCTTACTCGCTGGCATTAGCTTATAGCTAGAGATGGACATAACTTTGTTTTTCCAAGCATGGGAAGGAAGACATTGTGTGTGAAGGACAGTGCCGGGAAGAAGAATTTGATGCTATTCATTGAATTAAACAAATAAATCATCATAAACATGACAGAGCGTGTAATTAGTTAACTTGGTGAAGCAGTTGGAGCGTAGCACTGCTAGTCAGCTTCACAGTGAGGCAGAACGAGTCGATAACGCCAGCCAAGGATGTTAAAATAATATCTAAACATTTATCCATTAAAATATGGAGAAGCTGCTGATGGTGTGTTTGCAGCTGGAATGAGATACCATAAATGTCCACTCTCCAAGGTAAATGCTGTAAGTTATTATTATATTATTTCATGAAACTACTGTACTTGTTTGTACTACTTTCTATTGTATTGTTTTTCATACCATTTTTTTTTTAACTAAAAGAGTGTTATTCCTTTTTAAAAGGCATGTCACATGTTAAAATTGCAATGTTTTGGGGTGGCAAAGCACCGATTGAATAGATTTGAATTAATTTCAATGAGCGATGCTGAGTTTTTAGAGGAACCAGCTGTATTACAGGAACAATTCAACTGGTATCCCAAGGTACTATTGTACTGAATATTAGGAAATATAGATTTTAGACCATGTATCTGCCATCCTTAGCACAGGCTTCTCTGCACATCTTAAAACAAAGTTCTGCCCATTATCCGTCAGTCAGCTACACATATGTTTCTTTTATGTTGGCGTCTATAATATTGGACAAGTGCAGAGTTACAATTTATATATATTTTTTTGGTAACACTTTATTTAGTATAGGGAACATATTCCCTAGAGATGTCCAATAGTATCGGCCTGCCGATACTATCGGCTGATAAATGCGTTAAAATTTAATATCGGACATTATCGGTATCGTTTTTTTTATTATCGGTATCGTTTTTATTTATTTATTTATTTATTTATTTTAATTATTAAATCAATTATTAAAACACAAGATACACACTTCTTTCTGTTATTAATATTCTGGTTCCTACATTATATATCAATATATATCAATACAGTCTGCAAGGGATACAGTCCGTAAGCACACATGATTGTGCGTGCTGCTGGTCCACTAATAGTACTAACCTTTAACAGTTAATTTTACTCATTTTAATTATTTACTAGTTTCTATGTAACTGTTTTTATATTGTTTTACTTTCTTTTTTATTCAAGAAAATGTTTTTAATTTATTTATGTTATTTTATAAAAAAAATTAAAAAGTACCTTATCTTCACCATACCTGGTTGTCCAAATTAGGCATAATAATGTTTTAATTCCACGACTGCATATATCGGTTGATATCGGTATCGGTAATTAAAGAGTTGGACAATATCGGAATATCGGCAAAAAGCCATTATCGGACATACCTAATATTCACCATTAATTAGTTGCTTATTAACATGCAAATTAGTAACATATTGGCTCTTAATGAGTCATTATTAAGTACTTCTTAATGCATTATTCTGCATGGTCTTATTATACAACCAGTAAGCCATTAACTAAGAGTCTTCCCTCAGTAAGGTTGGGGTTCTTAGAATATGTTCTCCTAGTGTGCAAATAACTCTAAGTTAAGTCTTTGTTACTTAGAATATGTTCCCCATACTAAAGTGTTACCTTTCTTTTGTCAGATTACACATTTTGTGGAAAAAAATTGCCATGTTGTGCAAAACAACGTCCACTGCAGAGGACGTTTGTTCTCAGGAGGATATGTGAAAAGTGGATATTGTGCACATTTAAAAGAAAAAGGTTTGCACTCACCGCACTGCTGCAGGGAATATCTTTGACCTTGAGCCAAGCCAGGTCCAAGGTGCCCTCGCCCCTGTAGCACGACTGCAGCCTGTCTTTGATTTTTTCATTGATCTCCCGCAGGGAGAAGACGCACAACGCCGAGTCTTGGAATTCCTGCCGCGGCCGCCTCTTCTGTCCCTTGGAGAACACGGCGAACAGCACGTCGTCGTCCGGCGCCACGTCCAGCGAGCGCGCCAAGTTGGCGCCGGCTTTGGACAGGTAGGCCGCCTCCAGCAGTCGGTAATCCACATTGCCGCTCACGCATCCGATGGGCACCTCCACGTAGGAGTGGAAGGCGGTGTCTGCTTTGCAGAGGCGGACTATCTTGGAGGTGTAGACCTGCTCTTTACCGGCCGAGGAGGACCCGGTGGTGGGGCCGCCCCCCATTTCGGGCTGCAGCGTCAGGAAGTAGACAAAGTTTCCACTGGCGAAGCCGTAAATGTAATAGATGTCAAAGTCCGGTATGACGGTGAAGGTGTCTGAGGGGATCTTAATCATGGAGGCCACAAACTCATCGTGAAAGACGTAGGCGAACATTCCATCCTCCTCAGAGTTCCTGGCCAGCTTGCGGCTGGAGATGGTGGGGAAGTACTCCGGCTTGCCGTCCACCGCCGTGGCTACGAACAACATGTCCGGGGAGGCGTTGCCGTAGGAGACGATGACGCCAAACACAGAGCCGCTCTCGTTGACACCGGAGAGGTAGTGTTCCTTCTTGTGGAAGGGCTCCCCGAGCTTGAAGAGGTCGTCCAGGCGCAGCAGTTTGCAGATGCCCTGGTAGAGGCTGCCGCACGCCAGGAGACGGTTTTCCCGGTAGTCCATCAGCAGCATCTTGTTGACGTTGTTGGTGAGCGTGAGGGGCTCGCTGCACGGCTGGACGATGCGGGGCGGGTAGCACTTGCGGTTGTCTTCGTCCGGCCCGGTTTGGTGCGACACCTGCACCTCCAAGCCGGGCGACAGTTTATAGATGCGATTCACGGCTCCCAGGTAAACGTTGCCGTTGCGATAGTCCACCGTCAAATGGTTAAACGTCCACTCGGGGTTCTCGGCGCGGAACGAGGCGTACCCTTCCTCCTCGATGGACGCCGTGATGACCTGGGAGGCCGAGCCGTGGGCCTGCGACGCTCGCGCCGCCGTCTTCGGCGTCACAAGCGGCGCCAAGGTGGAGAAGAAGCAGCATAGGAAAAAGCAGGTCCGTGTCCTCACGGCGTGGGACGTCATGGCTGCGGCAAAGAGCGGGAAGGAGGCACGGTCCACGAGATCAAGCCTCTTTAGAGATGGAGGGCATCATGCACCTGGAAGAAAGGAACATTTTAGCAACAGAATCAATGTTTGGATCAAGGTGAACAAGAGGAACTCATCAGCAAAGCTGCATGCACCTCAGAGCGCCACCTTCTGGAATTCATTCTACCCTCAAGAGCGGCAATTTGCAACCTTTGGCAGTTTCTCTCTGGTCTCCCAATGGGGCGCATCACCTGCTGACTGCGTCACTTTCTCTTTGAAACAGCAGCCCCGGCACATAAAGCACGCACGACTTACAACAATTAGGAAGAAAACGCTGGCGCCGGCAGAAATGAGCTCACTGATTCGTCACGAGGTCATTGACGTGACGCAAACAATGACATTCTGCATGTGGAAATCAGCCATGCTGGATTACTTTTAACTCATTTATTTATTTATAACTCCATTTAAATCCAAAAGTCGGTAGATATTAGTGTTGTCCCGATACCAATATTATTTCGGTACTTTTCAATATTTTTCTATATAAAGGGGACCACAAAAAATTGCATTATTGTCTTTATTTTAACAAAAAAAATTACAGTACATTAAACATATGTTTATTATTGCAAGTTTGTCCTTAAATAAAATAGTGAACATACTAGGCAACTTGTCTTTTATTAGTAAGTAAACAAACAAAGGCTCCTAATTTAGTCTGCTGACACATGCAGTAGCATATTGTGTCATTTATCATTCTATTATTTTGTCAACATTATTAAGGACAAGTGGTAGAAAATGAATTATTAATCCACTTGTTCATTTACTGTTAATATCTGCTTACTTTCTCTTTCAACATGTTATATCTATACTTCTGTTAAAATGTAATAATCACCTATTCTTCTGTTGTTTGATACTTTACATTAGTTTTGGATGATACCACAAAATCAGGTATCAATCTGATACCAAGTAGTTACAGGATCATACATTGGTCATATTCAAAGTCCTCATGTGTCAAGGGACATATTTCCTGAGTTTATAAACATAATATACATTTTTTTTAAACGAAAGAAGATGTGATGCCAAAAAATATTGACGTAATAGTAGTATCGACTAGATACGCTACTGTACGTGGTATCATTACAGTGGATGTCAGGTGTAGATCCACCAATTGTGTTTGTTTACATTGTGACGCCGGTGAGCTACGGTGTGTAGTGAAGCATGTTTAGCTATTCCTCGTCCTGCAGGGATGATACTTGTAAGAAACTTACTTTATTTGTCGCCATGGAGACGAGGATCAGTGATTTAGAAGTAGCTAAAACATTGCCGACTGCAAATGGACGTTCGTCGCTAGCTAGCAAGCCATGTCTTAAAGCACCTCTTCCTGAGGGCGTTTCAGTGTTATGACTTCACCTTTATTGTTAGTTTTTAAGCCAAAATGCGTCCGTTCTCCTTTTTCTGTCTACACACTGTGTCTGCTTGTAAGTACTCAGTGATTGTGCGCTGCCGAACATGCTCGTCGGCTCGTAAAACCAACAATGCCATGACGTGATGACGACGGCGGGGCTGGGTGGGGTGGTGGGCGACCGATACTTTTTTAGAGGCGGTATAGTACCGAATACGATTCATTAGTATCACAGTACTATACTAATACCAGTATACCGTACAACCCTAGTCCCCACACTAATGTTTTTAACGGTAAAGTATTGTATTGTTTTGGCCATTCATTCACAAGGCAATGGCGTTCGGGGGTTCCAAAGTGTGAAAATCTGACAATGTTGTTTTGTTGTTGTCATCAAACCTCACACGCAAATAACTAAATCAAGAACTGTGTACAGTGCCAAATGTACAGGCGTATGTATCACAGCGTTTTCCACATGCTCGTCTGCTAGTAAACCAGCAATGACACCACGTGACAACGACGGGGGCGCGGGGGCGGGTGGTGCACTTTTCAGAGGCGGTATAGTACTGAATAAGATTCATTAGTATCGCGGTACTATACTAATACTGGTATACCCTACAACCCTAGTAGATACTAGCGTACAAAAAATGGCAGCTCATTCGGCAGGATTTTGCTGTACTGTAAATGGAAAAACGGTACCAATATTTTTTAGGTTAAATGCTGGCGACTGAGCTGCCAGTTTTGCCATAAAACCTACAGACTTACAGTGTACTTTGGATGTCAGGAAGCATAGGTGGCTGCCAAACGCAATAAGAAGTAGGGTAAATGTTGGCGTCACGCTTTAGAAGCGGTGACACGGGGCGTCGTGTTCCTTAAGAATAAAAGAAGCGCCGCATAATAACGATCGGGAGCAAAGAACATCACCGGCGCTCCCGCTGCTCCCCGGGGGGACACGGTCATAACAAAGCGAGCTCCTGCGGTATCTCAAAGACATTCAGCAGCTTCTAGGAAAAGAAAAAACAGGACAAAGGAGGAGAAGGTGAGAAGAGATTGAGCTGAGAGACGACGTGAGCGCCGTTGCTGTCGCACCTTGACCCCGGATCATAAAGATTTCTTAGAATGTATCTACACAACTCGAGCCTTCTAACTATCAAACAGATTACATGTTTACATTTATCGCATTAAAGGACCGTTTTTGATGATACCTGTTCATTGCTGTCTCGGCTTTTGTAGGATTTGCTTTCCAATTACAATGTTCAACAAAAGTTTCCCCCTGTTTTTGTTTGCCATCTGGTTTAATGTACAGCCAAACATTGAGTCCAACACAGGAGTTCTTAACCTTTTTACCGTCCATCAAAATTCTTAGTCAAAGACAGCTCTCTCCTAAACATGTTTGGTCCCCATTAGTGTTGTCCCGATACCAATATTTTGGTACCGGTACCAAAATGTATTTCGATACTTTTCGGTACTTTTCGATACTTTTCTGAATAAAGGGTACCACAAAATATGGCATTATTTGCTTAATTTTAACAAAAAATGCTACGGGACATTAAACATATGTTTCTTATTGCAATTTTGTTCTTAAATTTAAAAAAAAGTGAACATACAAGACAACTTGTCTTTTATTAGTAAGTAAGCAAACAAAGGCACCTGACATATGCAGTAACATATTGTGTCATTGTCCATTCTATTATTTTGTTAACATTATAAAGGACAAGCTGTAAAAATGGATTCTTAATCTACTTGTTAATTTACTGTTGATATCTGCTTATTTTCCGTTTCAACATGTTCTATCTACACTTCTGTTAAAATGTAATAATCACTTACTATTCCGTTGTTTGATACTTTACATTAGTTTTGGATGATACCACAAATTAGTAGAGATCTTTAAATGCGTTAAAATGTAATATCGTAAATTATCGGTATCGTTTTTTTTATTATCGGTATCGGGTTTTTTTTTTTTGTTTGTTTGTTTTTTTATTAAATCAACATAAAAAACACAAGATACACTTACAATTAGTGCACCAACCCAAAAAACCTTCCTCCCCCATTTACACTCATTCACACTCATTCACACAAAAGGGTTGTTTCTTTCTGTTATTAATATTCTGGTTCCTACATTATATATCAATATATATCAATACAGTCTGCAAGGGATACAGTCCGTAAGCACACATGATTGTGCGTGCTGCTGGTCCACTAATAGTACTAACCTTTAACAGTTAATTTTACAAATTGTCATTAATTACTAGTTTCTATGTAACTGTTTTTATATTGTTTTACTTTCTTTTTTATTCAAGAAAATGTTTTTAAATTATTTATCTTATTTTATTATTATTATTAAAAAGTACCTTATCTTCACCATACCTGGTTGTCCAAATTAGGCATAATAATGTGTTAATTCCACGACTGCATATATCGGTTGATAGCGGTATCGGTAATTAAAGAGTTGGACAATATCGGGATATGGGATATCGGCAAAAAGCCATTATCGGACATCACTACAAATTAGGCTATCAATCCGATACCAAGTCGTTACAGGATCATGCATTGGTCATATTCAAAGTCCTCATGTGTCCAGGGACATATTTCCTGAGTTTATAAACATAACGTATATTAAAATTTAAAAACGAAAAAAGATTTTGTGATGTTAAAAAATATTGATGGTAGTACTAGATACACTCCTGTACTTGGTATCATTACAGAGGATGTTAGGTGTAAATCCACCCATGGCGTTTGTTTACATACTGACGCGGGTGAGCTACGGTGTGTAGTGAAAAATGTTTAGCTATTCCTCGTCCTGCAGGGATGATACTTGTAAGAAACGTGTCATGTCTGTGTGACCATGTTTTGTATTAGTCATGTTTTGTTTTGTTTAGTTATTGGACTCTTTAGTTTCTGGCTTTTCATTCCCTTGTCTTGTTTCCATGGTTACCCATTAGTTTCACCTGTTCCACGTTTGGACTCATTGTGCACTCTTGTTTGTCACCATAGCAACCCATTCGTTTTCACCTGTCACGTCACGCACCTGTTTCACGTTTTGAGTCACGCACCTGTTTTCGTTAATCATGTCTGTAGTATTTAAGTTAATTGTTTTCAGTTTGTCTTCCTGGCGACATCCCACATTTATGCTCTTCACATTCCTGACACTTGTTTTTTCATGTCCATCTTTCATGCTGCAACTTTAGTCCAAGCCAAGTAAGTTTTTGTTTATTAATGCTAAAGTCTTTTGGTTTCATAGTTTGTTCTCCGCCACTGTGCGCGCTTTTCGTTTGTACTTTTTTTGATAGTAATAAACAATCATGTACTCACATTCCCGTCTCGCCCGAGCCAACTTTCCGTTGCATTCCGGAAAAGCAAACACCCAGGATCAAGTCATGACAAAACGTACTTTATTTGTCGCCATGGAGACAAGAATCAGTGATTTAGAAGTAGCTACAACACTGCAGACTGCAGATGGACTTTAGCCGCTAGCTAGCTAGCCATGTCTTTCGTTTCAGTGTTATAACTTCATCTTTGTCGTTAGTTTTTAAGCCAAAATGCGTCCAATTCTCCCTTTTCTGTCTACACACTGTGTCTGCTTGTAAGTACTCTGTGATTGTGCGCTGCCGAACGTGCTCGTCTGCTCGTAAAACCAACAATGTCATGATGTGATGACGACGGCTGGGTGGGGTGGTGGGCAGCCGGTACTTTTTAGAGGCGGTATAGTAGCGAATATGATTCATTAGTATCGCGGTATTATACTAATACCGGTATACCGTACAACTCTAGTCCCCACACTAACGTTTTTAACGGTAAAGTATTGTATTGTTTTGGCCTTTCATTCACAAGGCAATGGCGTTCGAGGGTTTCCAAAGTGGGAAAATCTGACAATGTAGTTTTGTTGTTGTCATTAAACCCCACACGCAACAAACTGAATCAAGAACTGTGCACAGTGCCAAATGTACAGTCGGTGTAGCGTATGTATCACAGCATTTTCCCCAAGTGATCCGTTCCTGTCTGGATTGTGACTATTTGATAATCCGACATGTGTATTTACGTGATTTTATCATTGGAAAAGGATTCGTGGCTTGCAAATTACTAATAGGATTTACTTGACTTCTTATGGGAAAAAATCTACAGTTTTCACACAGTTCAGTCTTTGTGGACATTTTGGAACAGATTACAAAAACCAAGAAATTAGTATAAGTGTGAAAGTGGATAAAGTACACAATTACTTCTAGGATACAGGTGGGAACAAACACAGCTAATTAGCCTTTAAAAGCACTTTTAAATCTGTCTAAATTCCAGCATTTGGACACCATACTTCCAATACAGGATCGTGACACCTGAATAGTATAATGTAAGACCTTCACGATCCAAATTGGACCGTCGCAGCTTATTTTCCAGAGCATCAAGTGGATACTTAACAAGCACCTCATGAGAGAGAGTACATTACAAGTGGACAAGCAATATTTTGACAAATTCATATTTTTCTATTCATAATCAAGCGACAAGTCTTTGGTAAATGAAACACACAGACATAAGAACATTCTATTGGGATTAGGAGAGTGTGAATGAGTAAGAAGGATAATTACACATAATCCTTCATATTCATGAAGAAAATGCTTTGGCCTCCACTCTTATCACCGCGAACATCAAAGAATGTGTTTCTAGCTCAACATGATGCAAATAAACTGTTAAATAAACCTGCTCAGTGGCCTTGCGGATAGAGTGTCCGCCCTGAGATCGGTAAGTCGTGAGTTCAAACCCTGGCCGAGTCATACTGAAGACTATAAAAATGGGACCCATTACCTCCCTGCTTGGCACTCAGCATCAAGCAGAGGTGGGACCAAGTCATTGTTTTGCAAGTCACAAGTAAGTCTCAAGTCTTTGCCCTCAAGTCCGAGTCAAGTCCCGAGTCAAGACAGGCAAGCCCCAAGTCAAGACTGGAAAGTCTCAAGTCAAGTCCCAAGTCCTGCATTTTGAGTTTCGAGTCCTTTCAAGTCCTTTTAACCACAGACTAATATATTAACACAGATTGTGTATGCTTTTCAAACGCTGTATTTATTTATTAAAACAAGTGCATTTTAAATTGCAGGAAAGAAAATTGTGCTGACATTGCACTTTATAATAGCACTATTAACCAGTCATTTTAAACATTAACTCATTCCTTTACAGAACAAACACATTGAAAAATAAAGTGCAAATGTACTTATTTGTACAAAAGTGTTAACATTGAAAAAACATGACATATACGTGAACATAACAAAAAAGTTGTACTTTTTATATGTCAGGGCCCTATGCTGCATTGCATTTGCAAAAGACCAAATTAGCCAAGAGTCTGTCAGTCATTTGTGCACGATGGGGGCGTAGTATGATGCCACCATGGCTGAAAACTCGCTCCACTGGAGCACTGGAGGCAGGCACTGCCAAGACTCTCATGGCCACTCGGAACAGTGAAGGAAGAGTCTTCATGTTCAATGCCCAGAACAAAAGGGGGGAGAGAGTTGTTTTGGGTTGGTGCACTACTTGTAAGTGTATCTTGTGTTTTTTATGTTGATTTAATTTAAAAAAAAAATAAAATAAAATAAAATCTTGTGCGGCCCGATACCAATCGATCCACGGACCAGTACCGGGCCGCGGCCCGGTGGTTGGGGACCACTGAGGTAAACAACCAACAGTATGTCAGAAAGCTAGCTAAAACGGTAAACATATTCATAATATAGTATACATTTTAACTGACCTTTATTTTACTATTTTTGTCTTTTTTTAGGTGGCTAAAATATGCGGTGCTGCTGACCGCCGTCTAACGTTACGTGTGATATATTGACTAACGTAACCCTGCTTAAAAAAAATCACTGAACAAAAAGTATGAATAAGGTAGTGAACTGCAACAGATTCCCGTGTTTGCAATAACGTTATAACGTTAGCAGTGAGTTTACAGCCTCACTGATTTAACTACACAGCAAATAAAAGTCACGTTACTTAGCCAATAAACGTTATCTTTCATTCAAAACTTACCGTTCTTTGTGCAACTTCAAATGCCGGACGAAGTTGGAAGTTGTTGCCTCTCTATCAGTCATTTTCGAACCGCATGTGTTGCATACTGCAAACCGTTTTGTGTTGACCACCTCGTAATTTTTATACCCAAACAAAATTATTTTAGGTATCATTTTTTGTTCACTGGTGTGTGGTTTGGACATGTCTTCTTCGTTGGTTGTCCTGCAATTTGATTGGATGAATGCTGTGTGATGAAAACAAAGTAGATCTAATTTGATTGGCTGTTGTACTGAGAGCACACCAGCTGACACACGCAACGCTGATAGACAAGTACACAATGAAAAATACGGAGCTATAACTTTTTCATCTTTGGGTTTTGGGGAAAGTAGCAAGTCATGTCAAGTCATGTCAATTCAAAAGGCTCAAGTCCAAGTGAAGTCACAAGTCATTGATGTTAAAGTCTAAGTCGAGTTGCAAGTCTTTTTACATTTTGTCAAGTCGAGTCTAAAGTCATCAAATTCATGACTCGAGTCTGACTCGAGTCCAAGTCATGTGACTCGAGTCCACACCTCTGGCATCAAGGGTTGGAATTGGGAGTTAAATCACCAAATGATTCCCGAGCGTGGCCACTGCTCCCCTCACCTCTCAGGGGATGGAACAAGGGGAAAGGTCAAACGAAGAGGGTAATTTCACCACACCTAGTGTGTGTGTGACTATCAGTGGTACTTTAATTAACTTTAAAGATGACAAACTCCAACCTGCACATCAACAACATTTTAATTATTATTATAAGTGTCATGATTTGGCTTTTACCTGATACTAATTATTTTATTGAAGTCATTTGTATTTTACTTTGTATCCAATTAGTTATGCAAGATTGTATTTAGTTATATTCATTTATTTATTTACTGTATATATACATACATATATTTTTTGTTTTATTTTCTTTCTATTAATCTATATGTGTTTTACTTGTATTTTATCATTTATCTCTACACATGGTTCTTACTATTTTACAAGTTTTACTATTTTTATTTTCCAAAGTTCCTCAGAGGGAGCCATCTGCCTCAGGGGTTACCGGCCGTGCTTGTGGGGTCGCTTTTGTGTCAGCATCCTGGTGGACATGGTCTGATGACCTCCTGGTGCAGATGGCTTCTGTGATAGTGTTTACTCACATGTCTCCTCTGTACTCAGCCATGCATTCATTGGTCCATATAGTTGCGTGTGTGTGTGTGTGTGTGTGTGTGTGTGTGTGTGTGTGTGTGTGTGTGTGTGTGTGTGTGTGTGTGTGTGTGTGTGTGTGTGTGTGTGTGTGTGTCCGTGCGTACGTATGTGATAACGGGGGATATGGGTCACTGGGGTATTATTTGTAACTTTGTAAAGCACTTTGTGTTGCATTTCTTTTATGTATGAAAATCGCTTTATAAATAAAGCTTGATTTGATTGATTTTAATGATGACCATTTTCTGAAATGTACTGGATTTTGATTCAAAAGGTTCTAAATCGATTCATCAAGATTTCATTGAAAAACACCTTTTGTTCACTTCGAGCAGCTGAAGCCTTCGCCCGCGGACACTCAAGTACAAACCCAATTTCCACATGAGTTGGGAAATTGTGTTAAATGTAAATAGAAACGGAATACAATGATTTGCAAATCAGTTTCAACCCATATTCAGTTGAATATGCTACAAAGACAACATATTTGATGTTCAAACTGATAAACTTTTTTTTTTTTTTTGCAAATAATCATTAACTTTAGAATTTTTTTTTTGCAAATAATCATTAACTTTAGAATTTGATGCCAGCAACACGTGACAAAGAAGTTGGGAAAGGTGGCAATAAATACTGATAAAGTTGAAGAATGCTCATCAAACACTTATTTGGAACAACCCACAGGTGTGCAGGCTAATTGGGAACAGGTGGGTGCCATGATTGGGTATAAAAACAACTTCCCAAAAAATGCTCAGTCTTTCACAAAAAAGGATGGGGCAAGGTACACCCCATTGTCCACAACTGCGTGAGCAAATAGTCAAACAGTTGAAAAACAACGTTTCTCAAAGTGCAATTGCAAGAAATTTAGGGATTTCAACATCTACGGTCCATAATATCATCAAAAGGTTCGATCCCTCAGACAGCACTGTATCAAAAACCGACATCAATCTCTAAAGGATATCACCACATGGGCTCAGGAACACTTCAGAAACCCACTGTCACTAAATACAGTTCGTCGCTACATCTGTAAGTGCAAGTTAAAGCTCTACTATGCAAAGCGAAAGCCATTTATCAACAACACCCAGAAACGCCGCCGGCTTCTCTGGGCCCGAGATCATCTAAGATGCACTCATGCAAAGTAGAAAAGTGTTCTGTGGTCTGACGAGTCCACATTTCAAATTGAATTTGGAAATATTCGACATCGTGTCGTCCGTACCAAAGGGGAAGCGAACCATCCAGACTGTTATCGACGCAAAGTTGAAAAGCCAGCATCTGTGATGGTATGGGGGTGCATTAGTGCCCAAGGCATGGGTAACTTACACATCTGTGAAGGCACCATTCATGCTGAAAGGTGCATACAGGTTTTGGAACAACATATGCTGCCATCTAAGCGCCGTCTTTTTCATGGACGCCCCTGCTTATTTCAGCAAGACAATGCCAAGCCACATTCAGCACGTGTTACAACAGCGTGGCTTCGTAAAAAAAGAGTGCGGGTACTTTCCTGGCCCGCCTGCAATCCAGACCTGTCTCCCATCGAAAATGTGTGGCGCATTATGGAGCGTAAAATACGACAGCGGAGACCCCGGACTGTTGAACGACTGAAGCTCTACATAAAACAAGAATGGGAAAGAATTCCACTTTCAAAGCTTCAACAATTAGTTTCCTCAGTTCCCAATCATTTATTGAGTGTTGTTAAAAGAAAAGGTGATGTAACACAGTGGTGAACATGCCCTTTCCCAACTACTTTGGCACGTGTTGCAGCCATGAAATTCTAAGTTAATTATTATTTGCAAAAAAGAAAAATTAAGTTTATGAGTTTGAACATCAAATATGTTGTCTTTGTAGTGCATTCAATTGAATATGGGTTGAAAAGGATCTGCAAATCATTGTATTCCATTTATATTTACATCTAACACAATTTCCCAACTCATATGGAAACGGGGTTTGTACTAATGTCAGCCCCTCATTTTCTTTTGTTTGGTCTTAAACAATTTGTTGTTGGAAGCTAACTTTAGCTTAGTGTGATTCTGTCCCGTGCACTGCAAAAACTGAAATCTAAGCAAGATTAAATATTTCAAATAAGGGTGATATTTACCTATTTTCTGTCTGATAAGATAATTCTTCTCACTAAACAGATTTTATGTTAGAGTGTTTTACTTGTTTTAAGGGTTTTGGTCCTAAATTATCTCAGTAAGATATTACAGCGTGTTGCTAATATTTTATGACCTATATTAAGTAAAACATGCTTGAAACTAGAATATCAACTGATGCAATTCCCCCTTCAAAACAAAAGTTTCGTAAAAACAGTCACTTTTGCCTCTTTGAGCTGTAATTTGACCCCCTTAACATGCTTCAAAACTCACCAAACTGGACACACACATCAGGACTGGCAAAAATTGCGATCTAATGAAAAAATCCAACCCCAAAACTCAAAATTGCGCTCTAGCACCCCCTAGGAAGAAAACACAGACACAACTGCTCCTAGGAAGAAAACTCAGACAAAACTGCCTGTAACTTTCAGTAGGAATGTCGTAGAGACATGAAACAAAAACCTCTATGTAGGTATCACTTAGACCTACATTTCACATATTGACAACCCCCAGCAAAAATCAACAGGAAGTTGGCAATTCCCCCTTCAAAACAAAAGTTTTGTAAAAAACGGTCACCTTTTTTCAAACATTATCTCCTCTGAACGCGTTTGTTGTGTCGGCTTCAAAATAGCACAGGAGAAAGATTGAACCTTTCTGATTAAAAGTTGACCAAAGAGTTTTTATTACTGCTCCGGTTTGGATTTTATGTGCCGTCAAAGTCGGTCCCGTCCATCGCTGCTTGCAGCTTTAATTTTACTTGTTTTGGAAAGTCTTGACAAGCCGAATTTTCTTGTTCTTTTGGCAGATCATTTTGCTTAGTTCAAATAAAATACCCCCAATTTTTTTTTTTTTTCTTGTTTTTGAACACTGACTTTTTGCAGTGTGGGTAGTTAATGTCATGCCTAGTGCATTGATATTGGAAATGTAAAAGATATCATTGGCTAAGAAAGGAACACGAAATGAAGATTGATATAAGCTAACACGGCTAACAGATGGCAGTCCTCTCAGGAAGGATGGAAGAAGGACGTCCTTGTTTATTTTTTTTTACATCAAGACGTGGATTAGAAGTGTGGATTACTGTCAACACTGCGGATGGAGGTTGGGAAGGGTCTAATCCAACATGGATATCGTTTTAATAAAGAGGCGCAAGCAGAGAGGCATCCAACGACAAAATCCCCACGGATTTCAGCCACATCTGCGAAATGTTTCGCTGGCAACGCTGGCAAACAAAGGCTGCTAATGATAACGTAGACTTATGCTAAAAACCCACCATGTCATATTTTTAGGAACGTACTGTTAATAAACGCAGGGATAAGAGCCAGTCTTGAATAATTCCCTCTGATGTGAATCTTCGCCAACAAGATCCTCCTCTCTTCCTCCAAGTTCCCGAGCAGCGAGTCAACAAGACACAGATAAGTTTGCCGTAATTAAAACCAACGCGGCCAAGAAGCCCTCTTAAATGTTTAAAAGGCCGCGTCGCATTCATGCCCGCCGTTGGCACTCATTTTCCGTCTTCTCGTACAATTCCCTGATGCTGCTAGCTCGCGGGCGAGACGAAGGAATGCGAGGGGCCGTGCAGACAAATCAGCTTCCATCAGCTGCAGAATCATCTTAAGTCCCGACACGTCTTCCCTCTGTTCCTCCATCTATCCACTCATCCCTTCCAGCTCTCCTCGTTCACTAGGAATCTTTCTTTTTTCCTCCTCCAAATCTTTTTTTGGTTCCAATCCTGACACAGTACTCAATGATGTGTATAGTGCTGCATACTCCGCATCAGAATTCATACTATTGATGGTAAATGTGGTTAGCATGGATGTGTTAGCGGCTGAACTGCTGTGGCCAATTAACTAGGGCTGGGCGTATCGATCCAAATATCGATACCATCGATACCAACGTCAGTATCGGTATCGGGTCGATACTTTTGTTGCAGTTTCTCAATGTTATACGTCCAGCAAACTACCCGATTTATTCATGCCCCTACTCTTATTTGGTCTGTAAAAGTAGTGCACTTCTCTCGATTTCTCTCTCTCTCTTCTGGACAGGAGGGTCAGCATATTTATGATATTTAGATTTTTGCTGCATTTATTGTTACTTTATTGTGACTTTTTCCCCTAAACAATTGTGTGTAGTAGAAAGTAATAGGGGGCGGGGGAGTTATTGGATCATTTTTAAACTGTTACATTGTTTTATGTTGTTGTATGCAGTGGTTGTCAAACTTTTTTCACCAGGTGCCACCTCAGAGAACACTTGCATTAAAATACAGTAGCAAAGTAGGCCTAAATATTCAATAAAAACAAGGCAGAGGTTTTATTTAACACATGCATTTTTTTATATTTTTGGCCACTGTAACATTACACACAGTTTGAACAGTAACACTGTGTGTAAATATTTAACTAAGTGATTCATTTGCATACCACTAGATGGAGCCCGCGTACCACTACCACAGTTTAAGGAATCTTTGATATATATATATATATTTATATATATATATATATATATATATATATATATATATATATATATGTATATATATATATATATATATATATAGGGAGAACCTATATATATATATATATATATATATATATATAAACCTGTGAAACAGGCTTGTAGGGATGATATAGCCTCTGTGTTTTTTCTGACCTAATATATATATATATATATATACCATATATAATATATATATATATATATATATATATACATAGTCAAGGTTTCTGTGGTTTATCCGTTATACAGTGCTCAATATCGGGGTAGAGCAGAATATACGTTCGGTCAGGAAAAAACACAAAGGCTATTTCATCCCTACAAGTCCCCGACGAGCAAGGAAACTTGCGAGACAGGCTTGTCGGGATGAAATAGCCTCTGTGTTTTTTCCTGACCTAACGTATATATATATATAATATATATACATATATTTACATAATATATGTATGCATGTACACATTTTATTTTTATTTTTTGCATAATCAACTAAATGGGGCAAATTCAATAACAATTTGACCGTGATCTAGCGTACGTAGCTGAGGAAGACAGGAAGCGCCGTGTGACGTGGGCTGTGCATCAATGTTGCGCTTTCTCTTGGGTCGTTATTTTAGGCACAATAATGTCAAAAGTGTTTTGAATATGTGTCAGGAAGCCATGGAGTTTGCTAAAAATGCAGACGTGAACAAAATGAGCAAACTCAAGATATAAACGCGTAGCTGAAGGCAGTGAAATAAATGCCTGCCGTGACTTGGAGTTATCCTCCGAAGATGAAGCTATTGGATGTTGAGAGAAAAAAGACAACTCGACATCCGTTGTGTGGCGATGGTTTGTGTCACCAGAGTGATGTGGAGCAAATCAGGTCGATGTACAAGTTATGTACAACACAACTACCGTATTTTTCGGACTATAAGTCGCAGTTTTTTTCATAGTTTGGCCAGGCTCCAGTGCGATTTATATATGTTTTTTCCTTCTTTATTATGCATTTTCGGCAGGTGCAACTTATACTCCGGTGCGACTTATACTCCGAAAAATACGGTAATGTGTTTGATCATTTGAAAAGCAACACCTATTATTTTACTGATTATAGGAAAGTGTGAAAATGCGAGTGTATTTTGCACAGCTTGGCACATCTGGCAGCACACGTAGACTTGAAAACTATTTGTATTGTTATTGAAGATGTTGCACATTTGCAAGCTAACATATGCTGTTAGCATCTGGTGCATCTGTTGTTTGTTGACTTTTGCTGGACTGACTGGCTGTGTTGTGTTGTGTTGTTTGCAAGAGCACCATAGTTGCGGAACAAAGCCACGTTGCAGGCGCACACACACGCATCCAAAATACACGGCAGACGCACATGTACCCCACTCCTTACATGCCACGACTTCCACGCTTCACCCCACATGGTATGATGGACAACGAAGCAGCTCATTGCTTTGCTTGAGTTTTTTTTCCTGGTCTCTAACTAAACCCCCCGAGGAGTTTAGTTTGGGATTTGCTTTTTTCTCCTCTTCCCGCCATGTTTACCATTTTTCCTACCTTTTTTTTTTTTACATTTTGTCCTCCCTGAACTGTATGTCTGTTCTTGGACAGCTTTGGACTGAAAATTGAATTTTTATTGCAATGACAATAAGGTTCCATCTATCCATGTAGCATCATCATTTCAAATCATAATGTTTACATTTGAAAACTTCTTCAATATCCGCCGACTGGTAAATGTGTTTATTTTGGGTCTTGTATCACTGCAAAAACATAGGGTTTTTTTCATTGTGTTATTGGTGTTTTACTGTTGAATAAACATTTAACATGTTTTTTTGTGTTTACCTTTATCAATTTGCTATTCATACAGAATGTAATTAAAAACTGTAACTCATCTTTAATGTGTTTATTTTTTAGGACAGTTGCTTTTGACTGGTGCGTTAAAAGTAATAGAAAAAATTGTGATATTAATCAATTTGGGATTTTTTTTTTTTTTGCCGTTTCACCCAGCCCTACTCGGTGTCAGTAGCACTGAGAAACATTCCAACTGCTTGGGAGAAAAAAATGCTTCTTAGTTTTCAAAAGAGCCCAAAGGCACAATTCTACCCCAACGGTTCAATGACAGCTTCACTTTTACGTTTTTAGGCGTTTTAGACCCTAAGAAAATCCCATAAAAGTATTTGGGTTTAATCAGCATTATGATAGTTTTGCAGTGGTGTTTAATATTTAGAGCTGTGTCTAATAGTTTATAATAAACATATAAAACCATAGAATTTTAAATCCACACAACTATTGCTACCTAGATCTTCTATTGGAACCAATCAGACAAATGTTTAAAAAAAAATGGTAGATCTAAAATGTCCACTTTGGACATCCAATGTGAATAATGACAGCAATCTCATTGACAATTGACCATTTTGGATCCATCAATCACTGCTTTGCCTGTCCTGCTGTTGCACGCTGGTCCTAATGTCCGCTTTGAACGAGGCCAACCCGGGAGGACGTTGAGACACGCAAACCCAAGCACACACAAACAGTCAGAGACACACACACAAATACACACAGCCTGAGGGAAGTCATGATCCAAGTCCAGACAAGACCTCGTCTGAGACATCCTGACACAGCTGTCATCATATTATAACAAAAGACTAAGATTTCAAGAAGTGCAATCTCGCTCAGCGGCTTATTGATCCGGTTTTGCGTATGCATCAGGAAAATCCAAAGGTCCATCAACTCACCATCGGGTATGGGCACCAAAACCAAGATTCTATGATAAAGTTCAAAGTTAAAGTACCACTGATAGTCTCTCACACACACTAGGTGTGGTGAAATTACCCTCTGCATTTGACCCATCCTCTTGTTCCAACTCCTGTGAGGTGAGGGGAGCAGTGAGCAGCAGCGGTGGCCGCGCTCGGCAATCATTTTGGTGATTTAACCCCCAATTCCAACCCTTGATGCTGAGTGCCAAGCAGGCCATTTTTATAGTCTTTGTTATGACTCGGCCGGGGTTTGAACTCACGACCTTCCAGTCTCAGGGCGGACACTCTAACCCACAAGGCCACTGAGCGGGTACGTAAATGGCACTAGTGCCAAGGTAAACGGTAGTAACCAGACACAGAAAAAAGAATAAAACTCTAGGAGGTGCTTCATTTTGGTGCTGAATGAATGCTGATTCAGTAATATATTTTAAGTAATGTAGTAGTAGTGATATTGTACAAGTAATATAATTTAAGAAATGTAGTAGTAGTGATATTGTACAAGTAATATATTGTAAGTAATGCAGTAGTAATGATAGGAGTAAACAAGTTATGATGAAAAGTTTGGGAGAAGGAGCTACATAAGGGAGACAACCCTAACAGAAAACCAAACCTCAACGGCTGAACAGGCAACCGTGAGGGCGGATGAAGGCTGCAACAGACCATAGAAGTGGCGTTTGTCTTGGTTCTCCATGCCACGGAGTCCACTTCTTAATCTGCCAAGTGCTGAGTGTTTGACATAGGCGTCTATGATAATCTCATTTGTGTCATCTACATCATCCTACCATATTACAAGTCTGTCGGCAATCAAGGATTGGCAACGGGGTCAGGCTCGTGAGGCTGGGAGCCCCTAGTCAGAATTGGCACGTACAGCGGGAACACTTGCTATAATGTCGTTCTTGCTTCTGGATTTGAAATGAAGAAGCAAGTTGGTCAGCGGTGTTCGGACTAAGCAGCCCTATTTAGAATCCACCGCATGCTCACCCAATTTCGGGAGGGGGCTAGAAACGGTGCCCTAAACATAGTTTCACTTCGCCTACTCTGCGCCCAGGGGAGCACCACCCAAGCATTAGGAAAAATAAGGATATGTACACAAACATGAAACTTGGAACTTGGAACATACGAACGTTAATGGACAACGAAAAGTCAGACAGGTCAGAGAGAAGAACAGCTTTTGTGGCAAGAGAACTTCAAAAGTTCAGTTTTTATATTTTTGCTCTCCAAGAGACCAGGAGAGGGGAAGAAGGTCAGTTGAGGGAAGAACAGGGCAACTACACTTTCTTTTGGAAAGGTAAAGCAGCAGATCAACCCAGAACACACGGGATAGGATTTGACATTAGAAATGAACTACTTGGTCAACTGACAGAACAGCCCGTGGGTATAAATTAAAGACGTATGACTGAAATTCCGCCTAGAACATGCATATGCCCCAACTCTAGGTGCTCAAGAAGAAACTAAGGAGGCGTTCTATGCGGAGTTAGATGAGCTCATCTCTACAATACCACAACACGATAAACGTATTATTCTTGGTGTTTTCAATGCAAGAGTTGGAAAAGATCACAATATACGGGAGGGTGTAATTGAACATAATGGTGTAGGTAAAGCCAATGCAAATGGGGCCTTACTTCTGACCAAATGTGCGGAACACAGTTTGATAATCACCAACACCATTTTTAGACAAAGGAATTCTGTCAAAGTGTCTTGGCAACACCCAAGATCAAAGCACTGGCAATTGATGGACTATGTTATAGTGAGGAAGAGGGACCAACAAGATGTGCTTCATACCAGAGCTGTAACTGGTGCAGATGAGTGCTGGTCAGATCACTGATTGATTGCATCAGTTCCATCCATCCATTTCCTACCGCTTGTCCCTTATGGGGTTGTGGGTGGTGCTGGAGCCTATCTCAGCTGCACACGGGCGGAAGGCAGGGAACACCCTGGACGAGTCGCCACCTCAGGGCCAACACAGGTAGACAACATTCACACTCACATTCATTCACTAGGGCTAATTTAGTGTTGACAATTAGCCTATCCCCAGGTGCATGTCTTTGGCTGTGGGAGGAAGCCGGAGTACCCGGAGGGAACCCACGCAGTCACGGGAAGAACATGCAAACTCCACAAAGAAAGATCCCGAGCTCAGGATCGAACCCTGGACCTTCGTATTGTGACAGTTATGAGGCTGAAACTAAAGGCTCCAAGAAAATGTCCTAACAAAGCACACAGCAAAAAATACAACGTTGAATGTCTAAAGGAAGATGAGCATGCCATGGAACGAGAAAGAAACCTGGAAGAAACAATACCGAACAAATCCCCTACAAACATCACAGAACACTTGGAGCAATTAAAGGTAAGCAATCCGAAAAGCATATGATATCTCAATTGGGTACAAATCCAGGAAACATCAGGAATGGTTTGATCAAAACAACACGGAACTGCAACAGCTCATGAATAGAAAAGGGGAATCTTTCATACAACTTAAGAATGACCCTAACTCCATTTTAAAGAAAAGTAAGTATTAAGAAATCAAAATGATGTACAACGAACAGTGCGAGGTATCAAAAATAAATGGTGGCAGGCAAAGGCTGAAGAAATACAACTCTTAGCTGATAACAACAATTGCAAGTCATTCTTTAGAACGACAAACGAGATATATGGACCATCTATACAAGGTCAGGTGCCCCTCAAGAGCAAAGACGGGGGTACCACTCTGAAGACCAACAAATAAATAAATGAGCGGTGGAGAGAGCACTTAGAAGAACTACTGAACCAACCAACTGTCTGTAACAGGGATGTCATCAATGCCATACCCCAACAGACCATCAAAATGGACCTAGGAGACTTACCAACCCTGGAAGAAATGAAGAAATCCATCTCACGAATGAAAGCTGGCAAAGCTTTCCAATTCCAATTGAAATATTCAAGCATGGTGGAAACAAATTACAAGAAAATCTATGTCAAATTATACTCAAAATTTGGAGCGAGGAAGAAATACCACCAGAGCTAAAGAATGCCAACATTGTAAAGATATGCAATAGAAAGGGTGATAGAGCAGAATGTGGCAATTAGAGAGGAATATCACTACTCAGTACTGCTGGTAGGGTCCTGTCAGGAATCCTCAACACAAGACTTGAGACCATTGCCGAGGACATACTCCCAGAATCTCAATCAGGTTTTAGACCAAGCAGAGGAACAACTGACATGAAATTCTTGGTGAGACAACTCCAAGAAAAAATGCATTGAACAAAATTAAACCCCTTTATATGGTGTTTATTGACCTCACGAAAGCATTTGACACCGTCTTAAGGGAACTACTTTGGGAAGTACTGGCAAGATCAGCATGTCCTCCAAAACGTATCAGTATAGTCCGATTGATGCATGACAATGTGACAGCTACAGTACTTGGGAATGGCTATGATTCTGCTCCTTTTGAAGTATAAACTGGAGTAAAACAGGGATGCATGAAAGCCCCAACACTGTTCTCCATCTTTATCTCTGTTGTGATCCACATTGCATGTTCACGAATACCAGCTACCGATTGCATTTCGGCTAGATAGAAAACTATTCAACCTGAGGAAGCTGCAAGCCAGAACAAATATGCCGATGATAATGCAATAGCAGCCCAGAGTGCAGAAGATTTGCAAGTAAAGCTGGATGCATTTAACTATGCATACACACAACTTGGAATTAGAATAAATGCAAAGAAAACACAAGTACTCTTCCAACCATTGGCGTTGTTAGGCCTATTTTAGGGGGGCTCAAGCCCCCCTAAAATATTCTTAAGCCCCCCCTAAATAATTTGGTGTTTTTTTTTGTTTTTTTTACAAATACATGCCGACATAGTCATTATAAAGTGGCCCGAAAATGAGTTTAAATAAATAATCATATAACCTGTTATTATTCACTCAGTTTCCCCTCACTTCGTAGCGTAAGGTAGAGAGCCCCTTTAGTGCGTCGGTATCCAATCCATTCCACTTGTTCATATAGAAAATGCCCACATCACTCAAATTCCAGTCCGCATTTTCTCTGCGACCTTGCTTGCGGTCCTGCAGGTGTACGAAGCACATTATCTTCCTTTACAATGAGTGAAGCTGCACGAAACCTTGTGTGTGCAATTGTAAATAATTTAGTGTTTAAGTTTTGTGTTTCTTGCAGAATCTATATAAAGTAATGTACATTAGCCTATTGTTAAAATAATGGAAAAAAACATCATTAAATATATTTGTTTTATTGTATTGTTACATTGATAGCTGTTGTATTATTATAGGATGGCTTGTTAAACATTTCATAGGATTTTCAGAGGGAGGAAAAACCAAGACATTTAATATAAAATGTAAAATGAATAAATACATAAAAAGAAAAAGAAAAAAAAATGGTTAAAAGCCATCGTCCCGGAGAGCATTTCATTTCATCCCGTGCATTTTAAAAAAAAATAATAATAATAACAATGAATAATTTCTAAGTCTTTGTTAGCCGTTTGTGAAGTTTTGTGCTTGTGCGTAACGTTTGCTCGCATCCTGTGCATCTCCTGGGGGCTAAGCCCCCCCTGTCCTTAAAAGCTAGTGACGCCCCTGCTTCCAACCATCGTGAAAGGACGTCATCCGGCAACCACCAGCAATAAAGATTGTGAAAATGTACAAAGCTTAACATATCTTGATAGTACAATGTCTCCAAATGCTAACATAGATGCAGAAGTCAATCACAGAATCAGCCTTTGGAAAGCTAAAGACTCGAGTGTTACAAGGACAGCATATCAAAGACATATCACAGCACTTGAAAGGTTTCAACAGCGATGTCTACGCCATCCATCCATCCATCCATCCATTTTCTACCGCTTGTCCCGTTCGGGGTTGCGGGGGGTGCTGGAGCCTATCTCAGCTGCTTCGGGCGGAAGGCGGGCTCACCAGAGGATGAATTTTAAGTGGCAAGATATGAGAACAAACATCTTTGTGCTTGAACAGGCCATGCGTCCCAGTGTAGAGAGTACAATTGTTAAAAACCAACTACGATGGACAGGGCATGTTGTACGGATGCATGACAAAAGATGTTGTACTGCCAGCTAAATGAAGGGAAAATAAATGTTTGTGGGCAGAGAAAACGTTACAAGTATTGTTTAAAAAAGACATTGAAACAATGTGAAATAGATACTACACAAGACCTAGCAAAAGACAGAATAACATGGAGAGCTGCAGTCAGTGAAGAAATGACAATGAGGAGAAAAGGACATCTATGATGCTTGGAAAAAAGAGGAGAGTGGAAAGAAGAGTCATGCCAAAATGTATATCACCACCTGGTCTGATCTGTACGATATGCGGCAGAAATTTCAAAGCCCTTATTGGCTTGTATAGTCACTACAGAGCACATCATTCTTAGGGACCATGGACCATCTTCTATCAAGAAGAGGAGCCAGCGGCAGATATTGTACACGTAATTCATAACATAAATGAATATAATGCAAAAGGGAATGTACAGTATGTAAACATGATGGTCCAGTTTTGCCTGAAGGGGAGTGGAATAAAGATAATGTATTTAATCCCACCCCCAGTTCTCCATTCAGTGATTAATACATTGATCTTCACTGTTACTTTGTTGAAGGATTATAATACACATGTTATATCGTGGTGGCATTACCACAGGTAACACATAATTATTACATTGTAAAAATAGATTGTATCAACGATGTAAGAAGAATGAACATACCAACAATGGTAAGGGACAAAATACCAACAATCGCAATAGACAACATAGCAACAATGGTAAGAAAACATTGAGCACATGTCAACACTATGAGACTGAGTACAAAAGCAATTCAAATTAAAGACCCTCATATCTATAATTAAAACAGACCCAATGTTTGTATAACAGTTTAAATCGATTGCTAGTTTGGCATTGCTTGTGTTGTAAGTCCAGTTTGTTCCAGAGTTTTACTCCGCATACGGATACACAAAAACATTTACAAGTGGTTTGAGCTCTCGGCAATGAAAAATATCCAAAGCATCTCAAGTTATGAGCCCGCACTGGTGTTATAAAAAAAACATTGTAGATTAGGCGGCAATAATTTGTTAAATGTTTTATATAAGATTAATGGTGTATTATATTTAACAAGATGATCACATTTGAGCAACTTTGATTGCATAAACAGATTATGACTATGTTCTAAAAAAACAACGTTGTGGATGATCCGCACAGCTCTTTTCTGTAACATATATTTCTGTAATATATTGTAAGTAATGTAGTGGTAGTGATATTGTACAAGTAATATATTGTAAGTCATGTAGTAGTAGTGATATTGTACAAGTAACAAATCATAAGTAATGTAGTAGTAGTGATATTGTACAAGTAATATATTGTAAGTAATGTAGTATTAGTGATATTGTACAAGTAACAAATCATAAGTAATGTAGTATTAGTGATATTGTACAAGTAATAAATCATAAGTAATGTAGTAGTAGTGATATTGTACAAGTAATACATCATAAGTAATGTAGTAGTAGTGATATTGTACAAGTAATACATCATAAGTAATATAGTCGTAGTGATTTAGTACAAGTAATACATCATAAGTAATGTAGTAGTAGTGATATTGTACAAGTAACATTTTGTAAGTAATGTAGCGCCCTGACAGAAGCACACACAGAGCAGACTTAAAAACAATGCTAGCCAGTAGTCACAACAACAACACATCACATCGCTTTCTGTTTATGCACCAATGAAAGTTACTGTGAGTGAGGTTGCATTCATGAACCCTCGGGATTTTGAGGATCAACATCAACACAGGGCAAGTTTTGTTTTTTTTGCACATTCTATACGTTTTTTATTTCTGCAATGATTATAAGAGTTACTTAGTAATAATTTAAGTTATATTATAAAATATTGTTGTTATAACTATTGTAAAAAAGCACCACTATCGACCGTCAACAATAACGGCAGCGGCGGCAGCTCTTCCCCAGAGCAATCGACGGTGGCAACAAGGACCCGGCGAGGCCCAGAGAGCGGTATTTACATGACTGGTATGTTCAATTTGAATGAAACAAAATATATAAATATATTTATTGGACAAAAATGTGCACGTTTTCTACTTTTTAAGTACCGGTTCGGGCACCGTTTAAGCACCAGCGCCCTTTTTCAAAAGTAGCGATTTGCTACAAGCATCGTATCAAAGTTTAACGATACCATCCAGACTCAGCATTCTGTCAAACCATAAGAGCATCTTATGAAAACAAAAGTTAGAAATAATGCCTTCCTCTAAATCCATCACCTAGCGGCCGCTCTGACTCCCAATCTTTGTTTCTGAGAGGCGCCCAGCAGACGTGACCTCTGAGATTAAACGCTTAGCTGCAAACGTTTGGATCATTTACAAAGCTTTATGGTGCCGATTGATTGGACATGTTGCATGTGTGTACTCATGCTTTATTCATATAATATTATTATATGTCAGGTACTTTCGGTATACAAATAGTGTTTTTTTTAGTGGTTGTTTAGAAGACGCTATACATGAATACATTCATTATTGTGTTTATTTATTAGGGTCTTATTGTCGTGTCACACATCTGTGCGTTGCTTGATTGCTGGAAGAAGTAAAGTGTGGATTAATTCATAATCCAGATTATTAGGAAGGCTCTTAAAGATTGCACAGCTGGAAGGAGGAGGTCAGATAAATTGTTTTTCTGACTTTAGTCCTCCTCTCACATTGTTGCTATAACGACAGGTCTTACTGCGCTTCTGTCTGAGACATCCCACATCATAAATGATTTATAAATCCACTCATTGCAACCAATGTACTGTATGACGAGCATATACTGTAAAGACCTCAAATGATCACTTTTGACACCCTTGCATTGTACGTGATATTTTATTCAGTATGTACACCAAATGACATTATTGCAGTAGACAGTCACTACAGTATGAGATAGTACAACCAAATCTTAATGAATGATATATACATACTAGAGATGCGCGGATAGGCAATTATTTCATCCGCAACCGCATCAGAAAGTCGTCAACCATCCGCCATCCACCCGATGTAACATTTGATCAGAACCGCACCCGCCCGCCATCCGCCCGCACCCGCCCGTTGTTATATATCTAATATAGACGATGCAAGGCATTAGTGAGGTTATAAAGCTTTTGCCTGTTAAAGAAAGGAGACTGATCCAATGCAGCACAGACATTCGCGTGCCACGCTGTCACGACCCAGACGCACACCAGTGCGCAATCATATGGGAGCCGCGCTGAGCGCACCTCCAAGCGCGTCTCGCTGCCGGCGATGGCCGGGTATGGGCCCAACGCTCCAGCGCCATCCATTTTCAGGGCTAGTTGATTCGGCAGGTGGGTTGTTACACACTCCTTAGCGGGTTCCGACGTCCATGGCCACCGTCCTGCTGTCTATATCAACCAGGGTGAGCCCCACCCCTTTCGTGAGCGCACTGCGTGCGGAGTGACCCCTGTTACGCGCCCCCGGCAACAGGGGTGGCGGGCAGGTAAGCTACGCGGGCGGAGCGCGCGGAGTGACCCCTGTTACGAGCCCCCGGCCACGGGGGTGGCGGGCAGGTAAGCTGCTTACCTGCTGCGCGTGACGCCGGCCGCGGCGAAGGCGGACGAGGCGGGGTGTCGGTGCGGTGGGCGCGGTGGTGACCCTGGACGTGCGTCGGGCCCTTCTCGCGGATCGCCTCAGCTACGGCTCCCGGTGGGGCCCTCTCGGGGGAAGGGGCCTCGGTCCCGGACCCCGGCGAGGCGTCGGGGGCCTTCTCCGCTCCGTAAAAGTGTCCATCTCTTTTCTTTTTTTTTTCTTCTGTTGTGGCATATGCAGCAGGTGCCTGCTCGTTTTTCGTATGTGGGTAACAACATTTAACTATGTATATATATTTCCGAATTGGTTTAACTGCCACCCGCCTGAATCTATTTAAAATCTAATTTTTTTTTATTTCAACCGCCCGACCCGACCCGACCCGACCCGCGGATAAAATCTAATTTTTTTAAATTTCATCCGCCCAATCCGCGGATAATCCGCGGACTCCGCGGTTGTGCCCGCAAACCGCACATCTCTAATACATACATATATATATATATATAAGGGACGGCGTGGCGCAGTGGAAGAATGGCCGTGCGCGACCCGAGGGTCCCTGGTTCAATCCCCACCTAGTACCAACCTCGTCATGTCCGTTGTGTCCTGAGCAAGACACTTCACCCTTGCTCCTGATGGGTGCTGGTTAGCGCCTTGCATGGCAGCTCCCTCCATCAGTGTGTGAATGTGTGTGTGAATGGGTAAATGTGGAAGTAGTGTCAAAGCGCTTTGAGTACCTTGAAGGTAGAAAAGCGCTATACAAGTACAACCCATTTATAACCCATTATATATATATATATATATATATATATATATATATATATATATATATATGTCTTAATAAGGTTATCCAAAAAATAGTGCTCGATACCGTAGTAGAGCGCAATATATGTATGTGTGGGAAAAAAATCACAAGACTATTTCATCTCTACAGGCCTGTTTCATGAGGGGGGGTACCCTCAATCATCAGGAGATTTTAATGGGAGCATTCGCATACCATGGTTTATATAGGGCACAGAGTGGGTGGGTACAGGCTGGCCTAGGGGCATGGTGATTGGCTCATGTGTTACCTAGGAGGTGTTTCCGTCTATGGCTGCATGTTGTTACAATTTCGCTGCGCTTGTTGAGGGATGACAGGTCTGGACGGTAAATAATAAACAGTTTCTCTTTCAAGCATAGGTTGCATCTTTTATTACCACTATTGTAAGGTGTGCTGGATGCAAGAATTTGCCATGTTATTGAATATTCAACATTATTGTCTTTGAGGTCCCAAATGTGTTTGCTGAGTTCTGTGGTATTTCGCAGGTTTTTGTTCCTGAAAGAAGCCTTGTGATTGTTCCATCTGGTTTTGAATTCTCCCTCGGTTAATCCTACATATGTGTCGGATGTGTTAATGTCCTTGCGTATTACCTTAGATTGGTAGACAACTGATGTTTGTAAGCACCCCCCGTTGAGAGGGCAATCAGGTTTCTTTCGACAGTTACATCCTTTGTTGGTTTTGGAGTCGCTCTGTCTGGGGGCCGACGGCTCATTTGCAATTGTTTTGTTGTGGTTTGAGATGATTTGTCGTATATTGTTCATGCAGCTGTAGCTCAATTTAATGTTGTTCTTGTTGAATACTTTTCTTAGGGTGTTGTCTTTGGGAAAGTGTTTGTCAATCAGATTGAGGAATTTGTGTCCAATGTTCGTTGAGACGTTTTTGCTGTATGGGGGGTTGTACCAGATGATGTCGTTTCGTTTTCTGTTCTTTTTTGGCTGGTTTCCTGGCGTGGGTTCATAGGTGAGGGTGAAATTGTATCCGCTTTCATCAAGGGCTTTTTGGTACGGGGGGGTTGTTTGGTCAAATTCAGCTTTGCTAGATGACAGCATCGATAGCCTTTTATTGATTCCGGTAGGTATTCTTTTCGTCCTATCTTAAGACTATTTTGTATACTCTAGCCTTTAAATAAACCACTTTTTAGACCAGTTGATCTGCTGTCTCTCTTTTCTGCTCTGGTCCCCTCTCCTGCGTGGAGAGGTAATCAGGTGACCACAGATGGTGCACTGGCTGTTCCTAGTCTGGACCACTCCCCTTTGCATCAGTTGGTGATGTCTAAGCGCTGCTGACTTGTCTGCATTCAAGAAGATCCCCTGCTGGCCCCAATATGGACTGGACTCTCACGTTATTAACCGTATGCACTCGGCATCCATTGCACCGGTCACCCAAGGGGGGGTCCCCACATCTGAGGTCCCTTCCAAGGTTTCTCATTGTATCCCATTGGGTTGAGTTTTTCCTTGCCCTGGTTTTGGATCTAAGCCGAGGATGTTGTTGTGGCTTGTGCAGCCCTTTGAGACACTTGTGATCAAGGGCCATATAAGTAAACTTTGATTTATCGATTGAATAATTTTACACTGTTAAAAAAAAAAAAAAAAAGGTGTAGATTTTACGTTAAAAAATCTGCCAGAAATTTCCAGTGGATTTTCGCCAAATTACTGTCAACTGCAAAATGGTACCACTTTTATTCCTACAGTAAAATTCTGGCGACTGAACTTCTAGTTTTTTTTTCCATAACGTCGACATACTTTTTTTTACCATGTCAAAGTTTTATCCTGTACTTCGGTCTGAGTAATGTTTTGTTATTTTCTGCTAATTCTGGACTCCAGTTCCTGTTTTTGCGCTTCCTTGTTTGTTTTGTCACCATGGCGACTCATTAGTTTCACCTGCCTCATTTGTTTGGACTCACGCACCTGTCTTTTTCAGTTAGTCGTCCTGGCGACATTGACATTGTTCATTTCTGTTCATGCTCTGTTGATGTGCTTTTCATGCTCGGTTCATACCATAGTTCATGCTTCATGCCATGCTACGTACAAACCCTGTTTCTATATGAGTTGGGAAATTGTGTTAGATGTAAATATAAACGGAATACAATGATTTGCAAATCCTTTTCAACCCATATTCAATTGAATGCACTACAAAGACAAGATATTTGATGTTCAAACTCATAAACTTTATTTTTTTTTGCAAATAATAATTAACTTAGAATTTCATGGCTGCAACACGTGCCAAAATAGTTGGGAAAAGGCATGTTCACCACTGTGTTACATGGCCTTTCCTTTTAACAACACTCAGTAAACGTTTGGGAACTGAGGAGACACATTTTTGAAGCTTCTCAGGTGGAATTTTTTCCCATTCTTGCTTGATGTACAGCTTAAGATGTTCAACAGTCCGGGGGTCTCCGTTGTGGTATTTTAAGCTTCATAATGTGCCACACATTTTCAATGGGAGACAGGTCTGGACTACAGGCAGGCCAGTCTAGTACCCGCACTCTTTTACTATGAAGTCACATTGATGTAACACGTGGCTTGGCATTGTCTTGCTGAAATAAGCAGGGGCATCCATGGTAACATTGCTTGGATGGCAACATATGTTGCTCCAAAACCTGTATGTACCTTTCAGCATTAATGGCGCCTTCACAGATGTGTAAGTTACCCATGTCTTGGGCACTAATACACCCCCATACCATCATAGATGCTGTCTTTTCAACTTTGCGCCTATAACAATCCGGATGGTTCTTTTCCTCTTTGGTCCGGAGGACACGACGTCCACAGTTTCCAAAAACAATTTGAAATGTGGACTCGTCAGACCACAGAACACTTTTCCACTTTGTATCAGTCCATCTTAGATGAACTCAGGCCCAGCGAAGCCGACGGCGTTTCTGGGTGTTGTTGATAAACAATTTTCGCCTTGCATAGGAGAGTTTTAACTTGCACTTACAGATGTAGCGACCAACTGTAGTTACTGACAGTGGGTTTCTGAAGTGGTCCTGGGCCCATGTGGTGATACCCTTTACACACTGATGTCGCTTGTTGATGCAGTACAGCCTGAGGGATCGAAGGTCACGGGCTTAGCTGCTTACGTGCAGTGATTTCTCCAGATTCCCTGAACCCTTTCATGATATTACGGACCGTATATGGTGAAATCCCTAAATTCCTTGCAATAGTTGGTTGAGAAAGGTTTTTCTTAAACTGTTCAACAATTTGCTCACGCATTTGTTGACAAAGTGGTGACCCTCGCCCCATCCTTGTTTGTGAATGACTGAGCATTTCATGGAATCTACTTTTATACCCAATCATGGCACCCACCTGTTCACCTGTGGGATGTTCCAAATAAGTGTTTGATGAGCATTCCTCAACTTTATCAGTATTTATTGCCACCTTTCCCAATTCTTTGTCACGTGTTGCTGGCATCAAATTCTAAAGTTAATGATTATTTGCAAAAAAAAAAATGTTTATCAGTTTGAACATCAAATATGTTGTCTTTGTAGCATATTCAACTGAATATGGGTTGAAAATGATTTGCAAATCATTGTATTCCGTTTATATTTACATCCAACACAATTTCCCAACTCATATGGAAACGGGGTTTGTAAGTTGTGTTTATTCAAGCCACACTTTAGTGAGTTTTTTAGTTTCATGTTTCATGTCCTAAGTTTTTTTTTTGCCTTTGCTTTCACGTGCGTTAGGCACGCTCGCCTTCGGGTTGTTTTTTTGTTTTGTAGTACTTTTTGAGAAAGATTAAATCATGTTCCTACCTTCAAGCCATGACTGGTCTGGTCCGATTGCATCCCGGGAAAACAATCCTCGCAGCAAGCTGCGTAAAAGTCCACGTCTTGACAACTTCAATAACTTTGTAGGATGGATTGTTGTTTTAAAAGGTTAAAACAAGACCTTATGGGCGATGCAAACAATTTTTTTGTTCATGTTTCAGCAAGTCATGTCTTCAATGCTACTGTACTGTACACTGTATCTTATTACCAACTGATGTTACAGCCTGTTTAGTGAGACGTCTTACAAGAAAGAGCATTTCCTTTATAAGTTGTTGCCTATTCCTGACCTGTGTGACGTGTTTAAAGTCAGTTTAAACTCAGGTTTTCACCTCATTTGGGGCCCTTTTTGCTGGCTTGTTTGTGTGCCTTCAGATGTCGTCGCTGCGCGTGTGCAAGCGCGGTCGTCAAAGCCTCTGGCATAAACGCATCAGACAAGCTCTTTCCCAGCCAGCCGTCCTTCACAGCTACAAGTGAGAGCACGCAAATTGTTATCCTTTAGCCTCCAACTCTACTCCCTCAGTCACGGACATTTTTTTGTATGCCCTGATTTTCCACCAGTTGTACCTCATTGCTTTGCCTAAAGACATGGAGGTCTCACCAACACACACACACGCACACACACACACAGTTTGTAGTTTGTAACTGTACGCCTGCCAGATTGGCTGTTGGGGCCCGGCCGGAACGACCCAAGTAATGCTCCTCTGGATGAACTAGCGTAACGACAATGCAAAACAGATGGACACAAAGGGAGAAAAGGAGGAGGAAAAAGGGACTAAACTTCATTCAGAACTTGTGGGAGAAAAGAGTACAACTCATTCTAAACACTCACAGTACACAAAACCTCAATGTAGTGTTGATAAACAGCAGTGCAGTAAAATCACACATTTTGCCAAGGGAGTCTGGAATGGCTTTAAGTAGTTGTAAAGAACTGAGGCTTGTTAATAAACTTTTATAGCTTATCATCGTTTCATGTCCCCAAAGTACAAGAAGAACAAGTAAATACATGAGAGTTATCATTTATGGCATTCACTTTTGGTGCGTGGTTCAGCTGTCTCACTGAAGACCACGGTGGCTGCAGGCAGTATTACATCATTATGGTTTAAACCAGGGGTGTCCAAATAACGGCCCGCGGGCCAAATGCGGCCTGCCGAGTTCAATAAAAATTTGAGCGGGAGCGGTGCACCCATATCATATGTGATTATTGCCATTATATCACCATGTAGCGGCCAATGAAACTAATCTTGCCTTTAATTGTGTTTTCATGGTAATGAAGTACAGTATTAAACATACTTGCCAACCTTGAGACCTCCGATTTCGGGAGGTGGGGGAGGAGGAGGGGGGGCGTGGTTGGGGGCGTGGTTAAGAGGGGAGGAGTCAAGTATTTCATATATATAAGAAATACTTGACTTTCAGTGAATTCTAGCTATATGTATATATATATACATATATATTTTATTATATATATATATATATATATAAGAGAAATACTTGAATTTCAGTGTTCATTTATTTACACATATACACACACATAACACTCATCTACTCATTGTTGAGTTAAGGGTTGAATTGTCCATCCTTGTTCTATTCTCTGTCAATATTTTTCTAACCATGCTGAACACCCTCTCTGATGATGCATTCTGCTTCGTCTCCTTGTTGTGTGCGCAGTTGTGCACTGCACTCTCTAAAAGCCGTAGACGTTATTGTCACATATGCATGTACAGTAGATGGCAGTATTGTCCTGTTTAAGAGTGTCACAACATTGCTGTTTACGGCAAACGAACTGCTTTACGGTAGACGAAAACGTGACTGCTGTTGTTGTGTGTTGTTGCCGCGCTGGGAGGACGTTAATGAAACTGCCTAACAATAAACCCACATAAGAAACCAAGAACTCGCCCTCCATCATTCTGCAGTTATAACGTGATTGGGCAGGCATTCTGTTTATATTGTGGGAAAGCAGACGTGAAAACAGGCTGTCGACACGTCACTCAGGTCCGCCTGGATTTCGGGAGATTTTTGGGAGAAAATTTGTCCCGGGAGGTTTTCGGGAGAGGCGCTGAATTTCGGGAGTCTCCCGGAAAATCCGGGAGGGTTGGCAAGTATGGTATTAAATTATATGACCCAATCCGAACAACCTTCCCTAGTCACGGTGCAGAGAAAAAAGAAAAAAAAACGGTACAAAAATTCAACAAACAGTCACACATAACACAACCTGCTCATTTAACTTTGTGGATATTATTTAAAAAAAAATGTATAATCAACATAAAAAAAAATCTAAATGACACTCATTTAAATTCATTACAACGGATGATGGGGAAAATGTGAAACACTCTCTCCACACGTATCCATTTTAGCTTGATATTTCTGATTGATAAAGAAAAATAAAAAATCGTTATATAGCCATTGTATTATTATAATAATTTGTATGTTTTTTTGTTTTTTTTACAGTACAGTAAAAAAAGGCGGTAAAAAACTGGCAGCTCAGTAACCAGGATTTTTCCACAAAAAAACAGTGGTGACGATTTTAAATTTACATTAATTTGGCGTTGAAACCACAGTAAATTTTACAATTAAATTCCAGTAACTGAGCTGCCAGTTTTTCACTGTAAATCTACATTCCTTTTTTTTTTTTTTTACTTTACAGTCAAATCTTGTCTCCTATTGGTGCATTTTCCAGTCCCTGCCATCAAACATCATCATTCGACTTTTACTGCCAGCGTCCGTGGCGACAAAGGACAATTTCCGTGAAGGGGTAAACCGTCGCCATGGAGACGCAGAGAATGCTGTGTGTCACCGTGTAGACGAGACGACGAGGAACGCGAGCCGCTTTGGAAATGATGCTCGGTGCAAACAAAGGGATGACACGTATATCATTGACATGTGAGTACACTAGTATTAGGTGTGAGTCACTGCATGTACACTCATTCTCATCACAGCCATCCCATTGTACACACAGAACAGAGATCAGCCAGAATGAAAACATTGCAGGAAAGCAACAAACTTCTCCTCTGCACTTGGCAGGGAGAGTTGGAGCCTGGCCTGCACTCGAACACACACACACACACACACACACACACACACACACACACACACACACACACACACACACACACACACATTTATATTTAAAAATGTGCGCGCGTGTGTCCAAATCCCATCAACAGACAAAATAGTGAAGAAAATGCAAATCACAGCAACATGCAAACACCAGCGTAAGCCTCTGTAAATCGCTCATGTAAAATCACGCTACAATATGATATATCCTGGGGGTTATGGGGGGGTGGGGGTACTAAAGAGGGGAGGACCCCTTCTTACCCCCTCCTCTCCCCACACTGCCTTTTGGCTGCAATGACAAATACAGATCTGATATATATTGTAAGTAAGTATAGAGTACAAGACAGACTTTTGGTGACACCTTACCCATTGAATAACATGAGAAAATGTCTCAATACTTTTGACTTGTAATATACATACTGTACATATAAATATATACATATATACTGTACATATAGTGTATATATGTATATATGTGTATACTGTATATATATATATATATATATATATATATATATATATACACAAACATAAACCACACTGGTTTAAATGTAACTTAGATATTGGGTTTCACTATGTAAAAGCGCTTTGAGTCACAAGAGAAAAACGCTATATAAATATAATTCACTTCACAATTCACTTCACTATTATGATTATGACATGTATATATATATATATATATATATATATATATATATATATATATATATATATATACATGTCATAATCATAATAGTGATTAGTAGTTACATTTAAACCAGTGTGGGTGGCACTGGGAGCAGGTGGGTAAAGTGTCTTGCCAAAGGACACAACGGGATCGAACTTGAAACCCTCAAGTTGCCGGTACGGCCACTCTACCAACTGAGCTATAATGATCCCCTAAATTCCCCCCAAAAACGGATTAATCGCTGGATTATAAAGACAATATAACATACATCCATAAACGTGAATGCATATGCAAAAGTGCAATATATTTCTCTGTACAGGAAATCTATTTATATCTGCACCTTATTGCTCTTTTATCCTGCACTACAACGAGCCAATGCAACAAAATTGCGTTCTTATCTGTACTGTAAAGTTCAAATTTGAATGACAATAAAGGAAGTCTAAGTCTAAGTCTAATATATATATATATATACATACACATTAGGTCAGGAAAAAACACATAGGCTATTTCATCCCTACAAGCCTGTTTCGCAGGGAAATCCCCTGAAGAGCAGGAAAACCTGTGAAACAGGCTTGTAGGGATGAAATAGCCTCTGTGTTTTTTCCTGTTCTAACGTATACTCCGCTCTACCCCGGTATTGAGCACTGTATAACAGATAAACCACAGAAAGCTCGACTATATATATATATATATATATATATACATATATAGTAATAAAAAGCAACATATATAACAATTATTCCTTCGATTATCATGGGGGTTACGCCCTATAACCTTAGTGGTACGTGAACTTCCGCAGAGTGAAGTGAATTATATTTATATAGCGCTTTTCTCTAGTGACTCAAAGTGCTTTTGCATACTGAAACCCAATATCTAAGTTCCATTTAAACCAGTGTGGGTGGCACTGGTAGCAGGTGGGTAAAGTGTCTTGCCCAAGGACACAACGGCAGAGACTAGGTTGGCAATAGCGGGGATCGAACCTGGAACCCTCAAGTTGCTGGCACGGCCACTCTACCAACCGAGCTATACCGCCCCACCAAGAGTAAGAGAGTAAGGTCACTCTTAGTTTTATGACTATTATATGCATTTATAAGGCCTTCACACAGTTTTATCACACACTTATAATCAATTCTTATGCTGTTATAAGACTTCATACATTCTAAAACCTACTTAATTTTAACATAAATATCAAAATCTCAATCCATCCATCCATCCATCTTCTTCCGCTTATCCGAGGTCGGGTCGCGGGGGCAGCAGCTTAAGCAGGGAAGCCCAGACTTCCCTCTCCCCAGCCACTTCGTCCAGCTCCTCCCGGGGGATCCCGAGGCGTTCCCAGGCCAGCCGGGAGAGATAGTCTTCCCAGCGTGTCCTGGGTCTTCCCCGTGGCCTCCTACCGGTCGGACGTGCCCGAAACACCTTCCTAGGGAGGCGTTCGGGTGGCATCCTGACCAGATGCCCGAACCACATCATCTGGCTCCTCTCGATGTGGAGGAGCAGCGGCTTTACTTTGAGCTCCCCCCGAATGACAGAGCTTCTCACCCTATCTCTAAGGGAGAGCCCCGCCACTCGGCGGAGGAAACTCATTTCGGCCGCTTGTACCCGTGATCTTGTCCTTTCGGTCTAGACCCAAAGCTCATGACCATAGGTGAGGATGGGAACGTAGATCGACCGGTAAATCGAGAGCTTTGCCTTCCGGCTCAGCTCCTTCTTCACCACAACGGATCGATACAGCGTCCGCATTACTGAAGATGCCGCACCGATCCGCCTGTCGATCTCACGATCCACTCTTCCCCCACTCGTGAACAAGACTCCGAGGTACTTGAACTCCTCCACTTGGGGCAAGATCTCCTCCCCAACCCGGAGATGGCACTCCACCCTTTTCCGGGAGAGAACCATGGACTCGGACTTGGAGGTGCTGATTCCCATCCCAGTCGCTTCACACTCGGCTGCGAACCGATCCAGCGAGAGCTGAAGATCTTGGCCAGAGGAAGCCATCAGGACCACATCATCTGCAAATAGCAGAGACCTAATCCTGCAGCCACCAAACCAGATCCCCTCAACGCCCTGACTGCGTCTAGAAATTCTGTCCATAAAGGTTATGAACAGAATCGGTGACAAAGGGCAGCCTTGGCGGAGTGGGCAAAATCTGCAAAATCTTAATGTTACTTTAAAATTTGCAATGTACTGAGACCTCAGTATAGATGACCTGAAAAGTGCCGAAGGAACGAGTACAGTCAGTCAAAAGTTTAGAGACACTTTCTCATTGAATAACCTAAGAAAGTGTCCCCATACGTTGGACTGTAAACAGTGTGTATGTATGTCGCTCAAATGTTTAGGGACACTTTCCCATTCAATAACATGGAAAGGTGCCTCAATACTTTGACGACACATGCTGTATGAGTATACGTACAGTCAGTCAAAAGATTATGAGACACTTTCGCTTTAAAGCAACGGCTACAGTCACGCTACCTAGTGGTGACGTTGGTGAACTGCACTTCTTTTCGCGAACGTGACGTCAGCTGGTGTAGCTCGATGATGATTATGATGATGCATACTTGCATGCTAAGACAGGGACTTGGGGGGGGGTTTAATCCTCAGTGATGATTGTGTTGGAGGAGGGGGTGCTGCCCTGACACGATCTTATGAAACCAAAACTAATTTCCTGCTTGTCACGCTCGACTCCAATGTTACCACGCGCAGCATGCAGCATCTTCATCAACGTCTGTTTCAGTATGAATCATCATCATCATCATCATCCTCACAGGATGGCCCCCTTCTCGCTCCCCGACCACCACCCTGACCCCCAAGAGGCGGTCCATTGCAAAAGGTTTCCTCATTTTCCCTTTTGTCTCCTTCACAAGGTCATCCAATGTCATGTTTCTGCCCCCTCGCTCCACACACTGACAAAAATGTGTTGTTTAGAGGAGAAGATATGAAAAAGAGCTGCAGGCAGATCAAGAAGGAATTAAGTGTTTAAGGTTGTAAGGTTTAGTGCAGCATGTGAACGAAAAACAATGAAAACATTAAAGCTGCAAGCAGCGATGGACAGGACCGAATTTGACGGCACATCAAATCCAAACCGGAGCAGTGATTAAAACTCTTTCGTCAATTTTTAATCAGAAGGGTTCAATCTCTCTCCTGTGCTAGTTTGAAGCCGACACGACAAACGCGCTCAGAGGAGATAATTTTTGAAAAAAGGTGAGCGGTTTTTACTAAACTTTTGTTTTGAAAGGGGAATTGCCAACTTCCTGTTGATTTTTGCTGAAGGATGTTAGTGTATGAAATCTAGGTCTAAGTGAGACCTACATAGAGGTTTTTGTTTCATGTCTCTACGACATTCCAACCGGAAGTTACAAGCAGTTTTGTCTGTGTTTTTTCCTAGGGGGCTCTAGAGTGCAATTTTGAGTTTTGGGGTTTGGTTTTTTGATTAGATCGCAATTTTGAATAATAAAACCTTACAATTTCAATAGGGTCCTCTGTCCCAAAGGGACATTGCAGTCACTAATGACAAAGTCCTGCAGTTCATCAACAACATAATGAAACAATTTAAAGTGTATTTAAACCTTTAACTAGAACTAATAATACTTATTTGTGTACTTATTGATAATTTAATAAAACATTTTACTTATATTTATCATTATAAAAACACGGTTTTGAATTGTTATTATTTATTTTATCAATTAAAAAGTTGCAAAGCTTGTTAATACAATACTTATTTTCCCTGCTATGAATTGAAATTGAACTTTATCAAATGTTTATGCATTTTATTTAAATTTGAAATTATTTTATAAATATTTTTCTTTGCATTAACTATTTAAAAGTATTATTTTCAATGTAGTTTTGTTGTATTTTGAAATAATTTTGAATATTGAAAATTATTTTTCTTTTAAAAATGTTTGCCACTAAGAAGTTCAAATAAAACTATCTCTATGTCAACATTTTCTGTATGTTTTTTGCTTTAGTGGGAATGATCTACTTTTGAAAAAAATGTAAATGGTATTTTTATTTTTATTTTAAACAACAAAATGCTTTGTTCATGGGTTTTATGTATTTCATTTTTATCAGTAAAGAGCTACAATTTAAAAAAAAAAAAAAAAAAAAAAAAAAAAAAAAAAATCATCCATCCATCTTCTACCACTTGTCCCTTTCGGGGTCGCGGGGGGTACTGGAGCCTATCCCAGCTGCATTCGGGCGGAAGGCGGGGTGCACCCTGGACAAGTCGCCACCTCATCACAGGGCCAACACAGATAGACAGACAACATCCACACTCACATTCACACACTAGGGACCATTTAGTGTTGCCAATCAACCTATCCCCAGGTGCATGTCTTTGGAGGTGGGAGGAAGCCAGAGTACCCGGAGGGAACCCACGCAGTCACGGGGAGAACATGCAAACTCCAAACTCCCGAGCCCGGAATTGAACTCAGGACCTTCGTATTGTGAGACGCATGCACTAACCCCTGTTCTACTTTGCTGCTTATAATAATCATTATTTTAATAATAAAAACATGTTTCCCAGTTTTAATACATCTTTAAATGCTGTATTCTTCTTCAGTTGGTGGTATTTTTTCACTGATTCACAGCAAAAAGTCAAAATACCAATATTTGATTTATTTCATTAAATTTTGAAATTACTTTAAATATTTAAAATTTACATTTTTTCCCCCAACTAAATAGTCAACATAACTTATACATGTTTTTCAATCATGTATTTTAGTTTTTTTTAAATGTCATAATTTATTTATTTATTTATTTTATTTTTTTTAATTCAATATTATTATTGTATTTCCCTACTGGAGAGCCAAAATGCAGTATTGTATCTCCATAGTGGCATCAAACCATATAAAAACAAGCAAATTCAATAGGTGGCGCTCTGACCCTCAACCCTTTTTTTAGCCAATCAGATGCTTGAAGAAAGTCATGTTTGGAAAAGCACAAGGACTTTTGTAAGAACAAAAAGAGACATATTCAGGTTCAATGCACAACATAGTCATTTATGTGACTAGTCACACACATGCACGCACATGCACGCACACACACACTTCTGCCTCATATGTCCATACTTCCACAAGATTGTGTATGTGAGAGCTGAAGCATTAAAGGCAGCAACAATATTGACAAGGCCACGCTCTCTTGTAAGCACAACGCTGGCTGACACACCGAGGTGGGAGGGGTCATATGTCAAAGTGAGTTGCTCCAGCACACACACACACACACTGGTGACCACTTCATTAAGCACACTTGCAGCCAGTGCTGTTGTATAGGGGAGAAAGGTGATAAGGGCCCACACACACACACACACACACACACACACACACACACACACACGCAAACACACACGCACACACACACACACACACACACACACACACACACAGGCAATAAATTGGGTTGAGGGACCCACACCAATATTCTTCCAGGGGGGGCCAGAATTCCTATCAACTGCCCTGCCTGCAGCTGTAAACAAACAATGTTGTTGAGTTTAAGAAGATGAGAAATGTTCCAATAGTCGGACGAGGAGATGGGAACAATGGAAGAAACAATCTCCAGTATGACACCCGAGCGCAATAACACACGTTTTACTGCACTGCTAATGAATAAATAAGGGTGTTCCTACAATGAGAGTGCACCACGAGATGCACAAAACAACACACACTCGCACACCTTACAGTGTAGACAAGTAGGGAACTGTGTCGGGTGGTTGAAGCAAACCCTTCAGGGCTCCCCGACATATGTAACAACCCCTGCAGCCACGCTTTGAACACACGCACACACGCACACACACACGCACACAATGTCTAACACTTGTAGTACAAAAGGAATACATGTGCATCTGTATAGTGTGTTAAAGGCAAGAAAAATGGCAAAAATAACTAAATTACACGGAAAAAAATGACATCAAAGTCTTTATGTATGTGTGCTAACTGAAATAATTTTAACAGTCATATGACCTATTTTAAAATATAACTCTTTATGTATTTTAGGTCATAAAGCACAGTCAAATGTTTCTTTTTTTGTTGTTGTTACTTTTACAGTCTAATTGGTTTTTTTCCAGAATGAGCCACGGTCCATTTTGATTAGATTAGATCAGATTAGATTCCCTGTGTCATTGCACACAACAAAGAAGGAAACGCGCTTCATAGTTCCACTTCAATTTCCAGCAGCATTAGAACATGTTCAAAGAAACACTACAGTCCGTAAGCTTGTATTTATTTTTTTTTGCTTCATTCCTGTGAGCATCCTGCGTGTGACTGGAGCATTAAGGAGTGGGACTATCCAGGACTGGCTGCCGTTTGCTCAAACAACTCCCAGGTAGCATCTGTGAGCAGATACTACTGTATCATCTCTTTCTCTTTCTGACTTCGTCATAGTGCAGTCTTCACGCATCCTTACGCTTAAAGTGAAGGATGAGGCAAAACACAACTTTGGCGTATGAATATCAAAATAAGGTCTGGTTACGACATGTTCTATCTGCATTCTGTGTGACTAACGTATGCAAACATTTCAATTAATAAATGGCAGGATACTTAATTTACCATTTTCCTGCATGCAAACTTATTCCTAGCCCATTCCTGCTGTATAACTGTTTTTTGGGGGGTTTTTTTAATATGGGATATTTCTCCAAATCTTCTCATTGTGCCTTAGTGATCAACAATCTTACTGGGTCAGGAAGATATGCAGATTTATGTTTCAATTATGTTCTATTTGTTGTTTTGCACTAAAAACTATTTATTTCCCATTAACTATTATAGTACAACACACTTATAGTTGATTAAAAAAGTTACATATATATATATATATATATATATATATATATATATATATATATATATATATATATATATATATATACAACTTTTTTATATATTATATATTATATATATACATAGTCGAGGTTTCTGTGGTTTATCCGTTCAATACCGGGGGTAGAGCGGAATATACGTTAGGTCAGGAAAAAACACAGAGGCTATATCATCCCTTCAAGCCTGTTTCACAGGTTTCTCTGCTCGTCGGGGGATTTTATGAAATGTTATAAGTTTTACAATTTATAATTTAACATTGTTTTGTAATTTTATGCAATTTGATCAAATCCCCTGACGAGCAGTGCAACCTGCGAAGCAGGCTTGTCGGGATGATATAGCCTCTGTGTTTTTTCCTGATCTAACTTTTGTATATATATATATATATATATATATATATATATATATATATATATATATATATATAGTATATATATATATATATATATATATTGTATATATATATATATATATATATATATACTATATATAAATATATATATATATATATATATATTGTATATATATATATATATATACTATATATAAATATATATATATATATATATATATTGTATATATATATATATATATATATATATATATATATATATATATATATATATATATATATATATATATATATATATATATACACAAAAGTTAGATCAGGAAAAAACACAGAGGCTATATCATCCCGACAAGCCTGTTTCGCAGGTTGCACTGCTCGTCAGGGGATTTGATAAAATTGTATGTGGGGGAGATTAGTGTATTGGGAGGTGGGGTCAAAAAAATGTTTGCTCAGGGCCCCAATGTATGAATATGTGTGTTTAGACACAAGGAGCCGCATTTTGGACACCCCCACACGTGGACTTTATAGAAGTACTTTCGAAGCTTCTACTCGGCTTCCAGGCAACACTTCACGTGTGTTTATTAATAAAATAAATCAAACATTTATTAATTCCTATATAAGCTTGCTGATGTGAAGCATTAGTTGGAGGGAAAGCTTCCTGCCGCACGCTTGAATAAGTCAGCCTATAAAATATGCAGCACATGCTTTCAAAAGCTTGCTGCAAAAAGAAAGAAAGAAAGAAAGAAAAGAAACAGGTGCATCCTGCCTGCAAAGTGCAAGAAAGGTGCCATCCCATAATAAGCCCACGCAAGACAGGTCTTACCTGCAGGTGTCACTTCGCATGCAGCCGCACTGCGGATGCAGGAGGCGAGTCCGTATCTCCCCCCCAAAAAAGATGCCTCAATTTATTTCTTTAAATCCTCCTTTAAATCCTCCTGGAGGAGCGAGTCCGGCGTAAATCCGCGCGCAGGAGGCGGGAAGACTGACGACGAGGAGCGGACTTCCACGAGCCGCAGCAGCATCCTCCACCTCACCGCTCAGCCGCACAGCCACACGCCGCTCAGCGCGCACTCAGAGCCGGCGGCAGCACCTGCCATGTCCCGCCGAGGAAGCACGTCTTGGCTGGAGGAGGGAGAGAGAGAGAGAGAGAGAGAGAGAGTTGGGATGCGACTCAGTGCGCGGCTCTTGTTCAAGTGGCGCTCCGTGGGAGGCTGCTGCAGAGTGGGGAGGAGGGTGGGCAGGGAGGGCGGGGAGGGAGGTTGGGAGCAGGGGGTCTTGGAGTTTTGCTGTTTTCGTCCTTCACGCCAAAAAGAATAAAGTCATATTGCATTATTGCTGTGTCAGCATCACCCACTTTTAGGCAGCTTATCTTCAACTTCCAACTCCTCGACAGCAAATATTATTATTATTATTTGGGGATGCCAACATGTTTATAATGTGATATATTCACATTATTACTATCATATTGTTGCATTTGTGCCCTTTGATCATCTTTTCAACGCTGGGGGGTTCAATTAGCCTAGTAATTACTATTCATGATGTCATCATTATGAGGATTTAGATGAGGAGAATCGCCTCTAAATTGGCACCGAGAAAGCGAATATTAATGTCTGACATGTTTTTAACTTTTACTTGCTTTTTCTTGTAAGGAGGCTGCGGCTTCTGCTTCCTTTTTTTTCTCTCCTCGGGGACGTCTCGCCTTTAAATTCTGCATCTGAGCGCCACCTTCAGGCCGAAACAGCATTGCAGCCAGGCTCCGTGGCCACTTTATTAGGTACACCTGCACAATCCAATGGGAAAAAATAGATATGTATAATACTAATATTATCCATGTTGTTTTTTACTTAGAGAATATATATATATATATATATATATATATATATATATATATATATATATATATATATATATATATATATAATTATTTTCTTCAAATGATGGTGCCGGATTCTTTTCGGGTTTAAAAAAAAAAAAAAAACATGTCTTATTTTTCAGATATTATTAAGTATTTAATTTACCCACTTATGTAAAAATAGTGTATTAAAGATTATTCAGTAGTTGTTTTTTTTTTGTCAATTGTCAATTGATCAATTCTACTCTCTATTTTATGCTGCCCTTTTTTCTTTTCTTTTTTTGCTGCAGCTGTTCCATATACTGTAATATTGTACATGGTCATTGGGATTTGTTATATATTGTATATATTATATAACAATATAATAATATAGCAGTATATATTATATACTGTATATATAATATGTAAATATTACATACATATTATATTTTATATTGCTACTATGGAACATTTTTAGTCTACTTAATACTTGCATTATCCTTTGAAACTGAGCTACTGTGTGGAACAATTTCCCATGTGGATCAATAAAGTTTGTCTAAGTCCAAGTCATTTTTTTTTTTTTTGGACTTAATAGTAAAAAATAACATGTCCAAATTATTTCTTTGGCTGTGTTTTTTACTTTTATTCTCATAGTTGTTTCCACTGAAGAAACAAAAAAAAAACAACAATGTTTTTGCTCTACTGGGTATTTTTTTATTTAATTTATTAATTTATGTTGAATTAATTAATCTCAATCAAATTCAATTTGCAACTTGTTATCGTTAGTGTTTTTTTTCCCCTCCTATTATTATTATTCAAGATTCAAGATTTTGTATTGTCATATGCACAGTTAGACAGTTTGCCTTACAATGAAAATCTTACTTTGCTAGTCCACCCTTCAACAAGTCACACGGTACTGAGCTAAAATAAAAATAAAAATAAATTATATACAAGGCACAGTGAGTAACATAACACATTGCACATTCTGATTCACAGAATCAGAATGTGCAATGTGTTATTATTATTTCAACTAAAAAGACAACACTGTAAAAAAAAAAATCTGTAAAAAAACGGTGATCTACTGGCAGCAACGGCTGCCAAACGAAAACCATAAAATTAAAGTAAAACATTGTAAACCAAATAATGATCAAAAACATTATATTTACAGAAATGTTCATGAAACATTTTGCGGAAAAATATCGTAATTTTACAGATTTTTACTAAATTATTAAGATCAACCACTTTTAATAAAGTGACGATGCAAACAGTTCTGCAGAAAAATACCTTTATTCTAAAGAGTTTTTCCAAATTATTACGATCAAACACCTTTAATGAAGTGACAATGCTGGCAGTTCCACAGAAAAATACCATTATTTTACAGGTTTTTTCTGAATTGTTAAGATCAACCACCTTTAATAAAGTGACGATGCAAACAGTTCTGCAGAAAAATACCTTACAGTTAGATTGTTAGTATGGACATAGACTTTTATATAACAAGCTACATATTTAATGAAAGATAATTACTGTAATTATACATGAATTTGAAAGTAATTTAAGAAAACAGAAAATGCTATGTATAATTAATTTGGTATTTTTCCGAAAAAAAAAAAAAAAGAAATATACATAGTTTGTCATTACTGGCATATTACTTAAAATAACAGGCGGATTGTTTATTTACAGATAATGTCTTCAATTCTACAGTTTTATAAACTATTTTAAAAAATAGAAAAATTACAGTAAAAATTTAGAGTAAATTAACCATAAAAATAGGATTTTTTTTTTTTTTACAGTGAACATAAAAAGAAAGGTATATAGTAAATCATTTATTTTGATAATTTTTTTTAACTTATTTCTGTGACGTGGTCGTGGCATGACTATGCCGGAGGTCGTCCTTCCACGATGCAACGGAACGACAGGGAGCAGCTTGCGAGTGAGAAGAATGATTTATTTATATAAATCAAACAAAAAGACAGTAAACAAACAAAACAAGTGTGCCTAACACAAGGGAAGCTAACAGGGTAGCTCACAAGGAAAGCTAAGGCGGAACTTAGCGCAGGAAACACAATGGGATACACGTAGCAGCTGCATGAACGCAAACAAAAGCGCCAGACTGAGTGATGGGGAAAGGCAGTGCTGAATAGCTCTCTGATTAGTGCCCGGGAACAGGTGAGCGTCCCGAACAATAATCAGAGGCATGTGACAACAATGAATAGCCGTAGCAACCAAGGAGACACAAAACCAGGGTGTTGAAACAGAACTTAAACAACAAGTGAATCCAAACGTAAATAAACTATGATCAGGGCAACGGATCATAACAGTACGTCCCTCCTATGGGTCAGATTCCAGATGGCCCCAGAACAAAAAAAAAAAACAGAAAAAAGTCCAAAGTCACAGGAGGGCGGAGGGGGTACTTGGCGGAGGGTCGCCAGGTCAAGTGTCCCCGAATCTACCGGGGACAAGTCAGGTGGTGGCGGCGAATGGAACGCCGTTGCAGCAAGCGAGGCGGGCGACCACGGAACGGCCACATCCGTGGCTGTCGAGAAGGCGGACGCGAGTGGCGCTAGAACTTCAGCAGCCGGAGAGTTCTACGCCTAAGTCCTGGGCGTCGCTGCTTTTGGCGCAAAAAGCGTCCATGAATAGGCCACGGCGGGAGCCGATTGCGGGCGCCGGAGGTCGCGGTGGCGACGACGCTGGAGAAGAGGTTGACGCCGTGGGACAGCCCGCCAGAGTCGAGGAAGACGGAGGCAGCGCCGTGGGAAGGCTCGCCGGAGACGAGGAAGATGATGTCGTCGGAGCCAGAGACGGAGCAGCAGGCTGAGGGGCCAGCCTGGGTGCTGGCACGGGAACCAGCCTTGGAGCGGGTGCTGGTACAGGCACCAGCCTTGGAGCGGGTGCTGGTACAGGGACCAGCCTTGGAGCAGGTGCTGGTACTGGGACCAGCCTTGGAGCAGGTGCTGGTGGTCTGGCTGGAGGTTGCGGCTTGGTATGTCGAAGGATAGGTGGTGGTGGTCGAGCAGGAGGTAGCCTGGCTGAGCGCAGCTGTGCCACCCCACTAGCACAGCAGTCAGCACCAAGCAAACAAAAGCACCAGACTGAGTGACGGGGAAAGGCAGGACTAAATAGTTCTCTGATTAGTGCCTGGGAACAGGTGAGCGTCCCGAACACTAATCAGAGGCAGGTGACAACAATGAATAACCACAGCAACCAAGGAGACACAAAACAGGGGTGCTGAAACAAAACTTAAACAACAAGTGAATCAAAACGTCAATAAACTATGATCAGGGCAACGGATCATAACAGTACGTCCCTCCTATGGGTCAGATTCCAGATGGCCCCAGAACAAAAAAAAAAACCAGAAAAAAGTCCAAAGTCACAGGAGGGCGGAGGGGGTACTTGGCGGAGGGTCGCCAGGTCAAGTGTCCCCGAATCTACCGGGGACAAGTCAGGTGGTGGCGGCGAATGGACCGCCGTTGCAGCAAGCGAGGCGGGCGACCACGGAACGGCCACATCCGTGGCTGTCGAGAAGGCGGACGCGAGTGGCGCTAGAACTTCAGCAGCCGGAGAGTTCTACGCCTAAGTCCTGGGCGTCGCTGCTTTTGGCGCAAAAAGCGTCCATGAATAGGCCACGGCGGGAGCCGCTTGCGGGCGCCGGAGGTCGCGGTGGCGACGACGCTGGAGAAGAGGTTGACGCCGTGGGACAGCCCGCCAGAGTCGAGGAAGCCGGAGGCAGCGCCGTGGGAAGGCTCGCCGGAGACGAGGAAGATGATGTCGTCGGAGCCAGAGACGGAGCAGCAGGCTGAGAGGCCAGCCTGGGTGCTGGCACGGGAACCAGCCTTGGAGCGGGTGCTGGTACAGGGACCAGCCTTGGAGCGGGTGCTGGTACAGGGACCAGCCTTGGAGCAGGTGCTGGTACTGGGACCAGCCTTGGAGCAGGTGCTGGTGGTCTGGCTGGAGGTTGCGGCTTGGTATGTCGAAGGATAGGTGGTGGTGGTCGAGCAGGAGGTAGCCTGGCTGAGCGCAGCTGTGCCACCCCACTAGCACAGCCGTCAGCACCAAGCAAACAAAAGCACCAGACTGAGTGACGGGGAAAGGCAGGACTAAATAGCTCTCTGATTAGTGCCTGGGAACAGGTGAGCGTCCCGAACACTAATCAGAGGCAGGTGACAACAATGAATAACCACAGCAACCAAGGAGACACAAAACAGGGGTGCTGAAACAAAACTTAAACAACAAGTGAATCAAAACGTCAATAAACTATGATCCGGGCAACAGATCATAACAATTTCAGTCAAAATACAAATTCCAACTTTGGTGTTTTTAAAAAATAAAATAATTAAATGTATTATTTCCACTAAAGAGACAAAATACAACTATTATTTTGGTAATCTATTTTTTTCAGTTATTTTATTAAAAATTTGTTTTTACTCAATCTTAGTCAAAATAACATTTCCAATCTGCTTTATTCGTATCATTACCGTTTTTCCCACTAAAGAGACTTTTTTTTTTTAATTTTCGGTTACTGGGTTTTTATTTTGATAATTTTTTTCCAATATATTTCTGATAAATTTTAAAGAAACTACAATTTATTAAGATGTTTTTTATAGATCCTATTTTAGATATATACTTTTGTTTCCACTAAAGAGCCACAAGTACTGTTTTGTTATTCATGCATGTTTTTTTTGTTTGTGTCTATTTCATTATACTTAAAAAAAAAATGCCAGTCTTTTCCTCTGCAGTATTTATCTGTCTTATTGCTTGAAGAAATAACCAACAATGAAAGACAACGATGTGCTGCAGAGGTCAAAGTCACTTCTAAATCAATACGTGTGGTACCTAAAGATATGTCTGATTGTTTTGAAGGGGGGGTTAGGGGTCCCATTCTTTCCAAATCTCCTTGACAGCACATTGATTGAATATCCAGCGTGTGCTCGCGTGGTGTCGTCGGTTGAAGGCAATAAACGCACGGACGCGAACAAAGCGATTAGCTTGAAGCTAAATCAACCGTCTGCAGATTTTCATATCAGATAACTCAGCAAATCAATACTTAGACAATCTACAGTCACAGTCGGCGCGGGCTTGAAGGGGCAGCGGTCACACGACCGCACCTAATTCATGTTTGACTATGTCAAACAGCAAAGGCTCATAATTACGCTCTGTGACAGGTGATGCTAGCTATGCATACATATGGCCTCTTCCATATGGAATATTAGCATCGATTTTGGTTTTACCTTTTTTAAGACGCTGATGCACAAAGAAGGTATGACATGATTGACATAAACGTGTTTTATGAGAATACAATAAGAATAATAATTCAAGGTCAATTCAAGGCCATTGGTGTTTTTATGGCGCTCTACCACCCCCAGTGGATGGAGTTTGTATCACGGCGTGGCGCAGTTGGGAGAGTGGCCGTGCCAGAAACCTGAGGGTTCCTGGTTCAATCCCCAGCTTCTACCAACCGAGTCACGTCTGTTGTGTCCTTGAGCAAGACACTTCACCCTTGCTCCTGATGGGTCGTGGTTAGCACCTTGCATGGTAACTCCCGCCATCAGTGTGTGTGTGTGTGTGTGTGTGTGTGTGTGTGTGTGTGTGTGAATGGGTGAATGTGGAAATAGTGTCAAAGCGCTTTGAGTACCTTGAAGGTGGGAAAGCGCTATACAAGTATACCGTATTTTCCGCACTATAAGGCGTACCTAAAAACCTCAAATTTTCTCAAAAGCTGACAGTGCGCCTTATAATCCAGTGCGCCTTATATATGGACCAATATTGAGCCACAACAGGTCTCACAACTACGGGATGCATAACGTAACCCCAGCCTCTACTGTAGCGTCTACTCTGTGCACCTTATCATGCGGTGCGCCTTATATATGAACACAATTTTAAAATAGACCATTCATTGAAGGTGCGCCTTTCAGTGTGGAAAATACGGTAACCCATTTAGTTGTTCAACTTTAGTGACGTAGTTTGTGATTTTAGTCGTTTTTGACTCCTCACCCTCTGACCGCCACATTTTTCTTAGTGTTGTCGATGAAGCCACCGCCTCTTCCATGCGAACGAGTGCCTCTGAGGCGGGGGGGGGACAGGAAGTGGCGTGCACGGTGTCGCCAGCTGGCACCGTGTCGTCTCAGCAGTTCAGCTCATGTGGCCCCACGTGGACGCGGGGGTTCCTATTTAAATGAAACACAGCTGGATGTTTGAACCAAAACCCTGAGGGGATTTACACTCACATCACAAACACGCCTCCAGGGGTCTGCTGGTCCCTTTGCACCTCCTAGAATAAATATCAAAACACAATATCAACCACACATCTGTTAGTGTGTCATAAATAACAGCAGATATGTCAATTTTCTACTTAAAAGTGCATTGATTTTGTAGAATGCATTCGACTAAAATGTTTTTCTTTAACATAGCAACCCAAAAGGCAAAAAAAAAAAGTGCATAATTTTCATACAAAATTGTAAATCAAAGGCAGGTTATAAGGATATGTAAAAAGGGGAAGTGAATCATTTTTTATATAGCGCTTCTCTCTAGAGAATCAAAGCGCTTTACATAGTGAAACTCATTATCTACTTTGTTAAGATACATTTAAACCATTGTGGGTGGCACTGGGAGCAGGTGGGTAAAGGGTAGTGACTGGATGGCAGAAACGGGGATCGAACTTGGAACCCTCAAACTGCCGGCACGGCAGCTCTACCAACCGAGCCACACCGCTTGTCCCTCTTGGGGTCGCGGGGGGTGCTGGAACCTATCCCAGCTGAATTTGGGCGGAAGGTTTATTTTTGCAATTGTATTTGAAAAAAGTAGATTTTTGATGAAAATGTATTACCGGTAATTTGAACTACATTCTTGTAAAGTCATAAAGAATATATATATTCAAAAGAAAAATCGATTTTTAAACTACTGTTCATTTTTTTCTTTTGCAAAAAAAAAAAGTTTTAATTTTGTAAAAAAAACAAAAACATACTAAACTATTTATCTGCATTTAAGTTGCAGAAAAAAATCTAAAAAACGTTTTTGTGTACCTGATGGAAACATTTTTAAATAACCCAAAATTAGTGCATTTTAATTAAATCTGTGGATTAAGATAAATATTTGAATCGAGCTCATAACATAGCATAAAAGACCTTTCATAAAATACATTTCTACTGGAAACTTGCTTGAATTTTGTATATTTCATAGACTAAATTATTATCAGATCATAAGGTCACATTAAAGGACATGCCATTGTCTTGACAATAGATACATATTTATTTCCAATCAAGTAATTCAAAATGTTGCAATTCCCTACCAAAAAAGTGCATTCATTTTGTACAAAATTTAATGTAGATCATAAGGTTACATAAGAGGGGATCTGATTTGAAAAAAAAAAAAAAAAGAAAGAAAAAAGAAAATTCAAATACAACCCGCAATATGACAATTTTCTACCCAAAAAGTGCATTATTTTTGAACAAAAATGAACTAATTTTAAAGTATGTTATTTTTATAAATATATACAGTATATAGAATATTAAGTAAACCACAATATGTTTACTAAATTACAGGTAGGTCATAAGGCAACATTCATTTTCATAAAGTCACTTTTTTTAACATAGCAACACAAAATATGACATTTTCTACATAATATGTGCATTCATTTTGTATGACTACAAATACATTATAATGTCTTACAGTAAGGACACACTATGGACATGTAATTGTCAAGAAAAGCTATAAAATTATTTTCAAAGTAACTCACAAACTGTCCATATCCTACTAAAGAAATTAATTTTTGTATAAAATCCAAATCCAACAACATTATAAAGGCGAATATATATAAAAAAAAATATATATATATATATATTTTATTTTTTATTTTTATTTTTTTTTTCCCCTTGTATTTCTGCATTAATTTTGTACAAATTTTTACTTACTTTGTGTGAAACAACTGGTAACATTGAAGAAGAGTGCATACAAATATGGAATACAACTAAATTAGAATGAATTGCTGTTCGTATTACTTGTCATACAAAATGGAACAAATATCATTTTTAGCTAGAGTTATGATGATATCATGTCCATCTTCATTGACATGTCTGCCACTCAGCATCATTGGAATTGGAACAAGAAGAAAACAAGAAGAGCAAGAATAACTAAAACAAGAAGGAGAACAAAACCAAGAGGAACCCAAACCAGAATAAGAGGAACAAGATTAGAAAGAACAAGAACAAGACGAACCTGAAAAATTTGAAGAATTCAAAGAAAAAGAAAAATACGAAGAAGAGGAATCGGAATCAGAATCAGAAATGCTTTAATAATCCCTGAGGGGAAATTAAGATTTTCAGCACAATCCCATTCAAGAGCAGACAAACATTGCAGGGAGACAGAACAGGATCGCTGATGGGTCTGCCAACTTCCGGCGCCCCTTACAAAAAAGGTGAGAAACAGGTAAACGCTGGGGGAGTGGGGATATTCAGTCTAAGCCTGGGCCCCTGGAGAGGGGGTCCAGACTGAGGCCAAGGGGGGGGGGAAACTCATAGCCATAGCACACATCAACATGTGTGTAAGAGAGAAACATCAAAGAACACAAAGGACATTAAAAGAGCAGAGTTGATGCAACCAGCTGCCACTCGTCTGCTGGGGTGGGAGGAGCTGGCCAGAGATAAGAGCAGACCCAACAAAGCAACCAACCGCCCACCAACTCTCGGCCAGTGTCCAGTCCGCATGGATGATCGAGGATACGTCTAAGGATTGAATTTGAGGAACAAGAATCCACAGTACAATTTGAACCATTTAAATAGCAAGAAAATTGAAGGAGAATTTGAAAAAGAAGAAGATTACAAAGAAGAAAAATCGGACAAAGACAATTTCAAACAAAAAATTTAAGAATTTGAAAAAAAAAAGTTGAAGGCTTCAAAGAATAAAAAAATAAAAATAAAAAAAGGAGAATTGAAAGAAAACTTCAAGAAATCCGGAGAAGAAGAATTAAAATCCTTCTACAAATTCAAAAATGAAGAAGAACAAGAAAAATAATTTCAAAGATGAACAATTTGAAGATAAATTTGAAGAAGAAGAATTCAAAAGAATTTGAAGAATCTAGAATAAAAAAAGTTGTGTGTGTCAGCCTGCTCCATGACATCTCATTTTTGAGGTGAGTTAACCGATGAGGTGTTCATGCATCATTGGAATGACAATGAATGGCGTTCTTCAATTCCATTGATTTGTTGAGTAAATAGCTTTTCAATTTTCCATGCGCAGTCAGATGGTAAATCATATTGAAGCTGACATTTGTGAGTCTGTGTCTGCGAGGCGTGGATGGACGTGTTGACCGTGTCACCTAATTAGTTACTTTGCATATTGATGATTTCATACTCTTTTTTTCACTTTTTAGTGTGTGTGTGTGTGTGTTTGTTTACCCATCCGTGGATCATCTCCATCAGCTTCCCTGTCAGGCCAGCAGCTGTCTGCCTGTCTGTCTATGTCAAGGTGTGTGTGTGTGTGTGTGTGTGTGTGTGTGTGTGTGTGTGTGTGTGTGTGTGTGTGTGTGTGTGTGTGTGTGTGTGTGTGTGTGTGTGTGTGTTGGTGCCAGGTGAGTTTTGCCTGCCGTATGTCTCCTGAGAGCCCAGTTAAGGTCCATGGAGATCCGTTCCAAAGCCTGTGCTCTTTTCCCTTCTGCCCCCTCCTAAAGGATTGGAGCTGTGGACACTGCAGATGGTCTGTGGCTTGGACACAAGGGACATGTGTCACCAAAAAACAAAGACAAAACTTAGAATGACACTTAATTAAGAAATACTGTTTCACTCCACTCCTTTAATGAACACAATCAACTGGAAGACATCTGCTTTTCTCCCGACACACTTTGATCAGTCGTGTCCGAATCAGCGCCAAAATCCAACGACTTCTACCTTGACCCATGTGCCACGTATCTATCCACTTCTGTGAAAACATGTCATGTGATTCAAGTGTAATCTTGCTCACAAACCCAAAACATGGCAGTCAAAAAAGTTACTAATGTTGCTACAACGTATGAGCGTACCAATACAACTTTTTCACTTCCGATACGATACTGCTATCGGAGCCTTGAGTATCGGCCGATACTGACGTTGATCCGATACAACAGCAGCAGGAACCATAAAGACGTATATTATTTTGTAGTGTGGAATGTTAGAAAAGTTTTGATCAAGTGAAATTAGTCAGAGAACAATGGTCGGTATGAAAAACACTAACCTATTCATTATTAACCGCCTGGGATGGATGTATGCTGTCTTCAAGTTAATTGTTTTTTGGCAACACCTAATGGCCACAATAATTCATGACGTTAAGCTCACGACGCAGTAAGTTGAATGACGCAGCCACGTTTGTTACTGGATACTTGATGATACATTTCTGCCTTGGAGACTTTGTATGTGTAAGTAATATGCAACTAGAATTAGTTGATACTTGTTTATTTTGACAAATGTGCTGTTTTAGACGACAATATTGGACACTTGTGTATGCCTAACTTGTGTGCTTGGCTGTTGTGTAGCTGCTCGCTCCTAGTAGCCTATAGCCTGCCATGTTTATATTTAAAAAAGACTTGGCTAAAATAGAAGAAAAGAGCAGCCTTGTGTGCTTATTGCTTTGCACAAGACTGCTGGTATCAGACATGATATCCCTCATTTTACATGTAAGCACATATAATCCCATACGTGTTTTTTGCTGATATCGGACCAGGACACCCCTACTGGAAATCCACACGCAGAATGACTGACAGGTCCTTTAATATGGGCGCTAACACGGCAACAGGAAGTGTGTAAATGATTCATGATGGCTGCTCTTGATAGAATGAATGTTTACATTCAGCTCAACTTAAAGGTTTGGACACATTTTCACGTGCTAAACATTTTTAAACTTTTGACTGGTACTCATTTTTTTAGACTTAGACAAACTTTATTGATCCACAAGGGAAATTGTTCCACGCAGTAGCTCAGGTACAAAAGATGGAAAGGATAATGCACACAAGGGAACAACAAAAGGTATAAAGTAGACAAACAATTTACCGTAGTTGTCAGAATAATTGTATCTCAGTTATCACAAAACTTTGTGTTACATTGAGTTCAGCTCGCCCGGCGAGAAGACAAAAGCTGTCTCTGATCCTACCAAGAAGAAGGCTTGTAAAACTCCACCGTGTAGGATGGGAAGCAACATGAAGGTGTTCTGTTTCTTTGATGTATTGTAATCCACAGAAATATTGTCTTGACCCGAGATCTACAAAGCGAAGAAGAAGCAGGACCTGACTCCCTTCCAGGGACCTTTTCTTTGAACTGTTTACGACCTTTTCTTTGAACTGTTTGTAATCAAAGGCGATGGCTGTTTACGACCCCCCTCCCTTAGAAACAGCTGTTGCCATGTAATCAGGGAAAGTCCAAATAAAAGAGGAGGCGTACAATCTTTCGTCAGAGCGTGGAACACTGTGCAAGGGTACAGGTGTACGCATTTCTCCTCATTGAGCCAAATTTAATTATGTCTCTGTTTAATTCATTGCTTCTTGTCTTGTTTAATAGAAGTCATCAGTGTTTGAACCTGACAATAGTAGCAATATAAAATATATGTAATATTTACATATTATATACAGTGTTGGGACTAACGCGTTACAAAGTAACGCGTTACTGTAACGCCGTTACTATCGGCGGTAACTAGTAATCTAACGCGTTATTTTTTTTATATTCAGTAACTCCGTTACCGTTACTACATGATGCGTTACTGCGTTATTTTGCGTTATTTTTTATGTAGTATCGGCTAGAAACTGAGAAGATCTGAGTGTTGCAGCGCTGCTGAAGAGGCGACAAAAAAGAGGCGCGCCGCGCGCTATCTGTGTGTACGTGTGTGTGTGTGTGAGTGTGTGTGTGTGTGGGAGGGGGCGTGTCTGTGTCTACTATCAAGACGTCATGGCGAACCCCGAAGCCGAGTTTCTTAAAATGGAGATATTTTCAGTATGTTTCTTTTATCGACCACAAAGAAAAGAACATTTTAGTTGAATGTAAGTTTCAAATATGCTGAAACAGTGACAAAAACAACATGCTTCGACGAAGCTAGTAAAGAGACACACACTCACCTCCACTTCCAACAGCGGCTGGATTTTAACGAGGCACTGCACACTGAAGGTACACACACTCTGTCAATTCTCTTATATACTCTTTCATTTTAAACTTTTAGAGTGTTTGATTATCACATCACTCTAAATGTTTAGACTATAAAGTTCACAAACCTAAAGAGGGATACTAGTGGGCCAGGCTAATATTTCCTTTTCTCTAAACAAAGTGGGGAAATGTGTAGAGTGTTCTGGGCTTCAGACATGATTTTATTTCAGAATTCCTTGAGAAAACGCCTGGTTAGGCTTTATGTATGTAGTGTGTGCCTTTCTTGTTTTACAGCTATGTTGTTATTATGCTGTTTGTTACTTATGTATGTTAAGTTGCAGCTATTTAAAATAGTTTTGTCAATTTGTTCTGGTCTGAAACAAATTGGCCCTTTAAAACATATCTTTGTCTTTGTGTGTTGTATGTAGAGCACATTGCTTAGCAGAGTTCAGTGATGCAAATGCATGTCAAGTTGATCAACACATTGTATTATTCTCCAGTGCAATAACAGTACTAAAAGGAAGGCTAAAAGGGCATTAAATGGGGCCTTAAAAAAAAAAAAATATATATATATATATATAAGTAACTAAATAGTTACTTTTCACAGTAACACATTACTTTTTGGTTTAAGTAACTGAGTTAGTAACTGAGTTACTTTTGAAATAAAGTAACTAGTAACTGTAACTAGTTACTGGTTTTCAGTAACTAACCCAACACTGATTATATATACAGTATATAATATATACTGATATATCATATTATTATATTATATTGTACGTTATATTATAACTTTATATTATATTATAACTATGCCATAACAACTTATTTTGTTATATATGTGGTGACTTGTCTAAAGTGTACTCCGCCTTCCGCCCGAATACAGCTGAGATAGGCTCCAGCACCCCCGGCGACCCCGAAAGGGACAATGAGTGGATGGATGTGTATGTCATTATAATATACTTAAATTAACAAACTCAATAACAGTCACTATGATTTTAAAGGATTAAGAAACGGTTTCTATTGGGCATTGTACTTGTTTTTAGCTTGTTTTTCCTGAAACATTTTATAAAAAATGTTTATGTTAATATAAGTAAGTAATTTATTTGTAATTGTGATGTGTGACTGCCGCCATTTCTGTTTTCATATGTATTTCTGTAACTTTGCTTTGCTGCCCTCTTGGCCAGGTCACTCTTGGAAAAGAGATTTTAATCTCAATGAGTTTTTACCTGGTTAAATAAAGGATATTGATTGATGCGTGATTTCACATTTGTAAACACCCACTTTGATAGCCCCGATGCCATACTAAGTGCTTAGATAGTGTCATTGTCTCATTTGCATATTTTGCCACGACACATATCAGCAAAACAAATATATCAACAAAAATATAAATTAACTTTCTTTGTGGTTGTTCCTTATGTCCCAAGACCCTTGGTGCTTTTAGATGGAGGGGACAATGAGGGGGGACCACAGAAGCTTGTTGAGAAGAGTGATACGAGTAGGGGTGGAATGATATCAACATTTCATATTATGGTTATTGTAAGCAAAATGATCAGTTATCATTATTATCCAATTTTTTGTTGAATTAATGTTTTTATATTAGTTCAGATTGTAGTATGGCGTTTCTTTATGGGGAAAGACGTTAAGGTCTCTTGTTTTCACGTTAATGTTTAAACGAGCTTGCTTCTCAAGTAAATGCGCAGTATCACCAGACCATTAGTTTGTCAAAGTGCGATTAACAAACAGGTTTTTTTTCCCAATAACTATAATTTAAAATGGTAATACTAATTGGAATTGGGGGTTAAATCACCAAAAATTATTCCCGGGCGTGGCACCGCTGCTGCCCACTGCTCCCCTCACCTCCCAGGGGGTGAACAAGGGGATGGGTCAAATGCAGAGGACAAATTTCACCACACCTAGTGTGTGTGTGACAATCATTGGTACTTTAACTTTAATCATAAATACCGTTAACCACTAAATCCTAGTTATGTGCTTTCATGTTAGGATCTTCTGAAGTGTCTAACACAGGGGTGTCAAAGTCAAGGATTATCTATGGATGATATTTGATTAGTATTAGAACCAGCCCACAGTCCACAGCTGCCTGCTGCTGTTTTGCACGCACCAATACTTCATCAGTGTTGGCACTAGGAATTTTCAAAATGGGGGCCCCATCAAGTCACAAAAATGGGATCCCACAGTAAATTTCTGGGGTCCCACTTTTTTGTAAGCTTTTGAAAACAAATGATAAATATATGCATTATCCTGTTATATCTCACATTTTATGTTGTGTTTTGGAAAAAGGTTGTCATAAACGTTACTTAATTCATAAAAAAAAAAAAAAGAATACAAAATAAAACACATTTTTATGCATATGTAAATGTATTCAGTTATAAACGTTCATTCACTAATTGGATCTAAACTTTACCGCTGCCGGTATTTTTTCCCTATATTTTTATTGTAATATTTTCAGAATGTGTTTCTTCTATTTTTGGCCAAAGTAAGACAAAGAAAACAACCTGAAGTTGTCTTTATTTTTTTGTTTTAAGGCCATGATTTTAATAGTCCGGCCCGGGTGTGCACAGATTTTCCTCCATGCGGCCCCTGAGCTAAAATGAGTTTGACACCCCTGATCTAATAAGAGGGGGAAAAGAAGCTAAATGTTAAGGAGTTTAAAGGGCTTTGAATACTCTCCCAAAATAGTGACACAGTCGCTAAGTGAGCAACACTGATTCCTCCTGAAAGATCGGGTGTGTATCAAGTGTGTATAAAGTAAGAGTTACTGAGCCATCTACTGTACGGAGTTGGAACGACAAGCTACATACATTCACATACAGTCCCATTATAATGTGTTCACGAATCAGGGTTTAGACTTAGACTTCCTTTTATTGTCATTCAAATTTGAACTTTACAGTACAGATAAGAACGAAATGTTGCATTAGCTCGTTGTAGTGCAGGATAAAAGAGCAATAAGGTGCAGATATAAATAAATAGATTACTGTACAGATAAATATATTGCATTTTTGCATATGCATCCACGTTTATGGATGTATGTTATATAAAGACAATATAACATACATCAAAGATGTATGTTATATTGAGAAGTTTATTTGTGGCAAGCAGGTTGGAGTTTATTCGTTGCGAACCTGTACAGGTTTATTTGTGGCAGGCGTTTAACTGTGGCGAGCCTGTAGAGATTATTTGTTGCGAGCCGGTACAAAATTATTTGTGGAGAGTCGGTGGAAGTTTATTCATGGCGAGCCAGTACAAGTTTATTTGTGCCGAGCTGGTGGAAGTTATTTGTGGCGAGCCAGTACGAGTTTATTTGCGGCAAAAAAAAAAAAAAAAAAGAAGCCTGTTAAAGGTTTATTTGTGGCGAGCTGGTGCAAGTTTATTTGTGGCGAGCAGGTAAAGTTGTATTTATGGCGAGCCGATACAAGTTTATTTCTGGCGAGCAGGTAAAGTTGTATTTATGGCGAGCCGATACAAGTTTATTTCTGGCGAGCCAGTGTCCTGTAAGTTAATTTGTGGCGAACCAGTGAAAGTTTATTTGTGGCAAGCGGGTACAAGTTTATCTATGGCGAGCAGGTATAAATTAATTTGTGGCGAATTGGTAGAAGTTCATTTGTGGCGAGCTGGTTCAAGTTATGTGTGACAAACCCGTAAAGCAGGGGTGTCAAACGTACGGCCCGCGGACCGAAACAGGCCCACGAACAGGTTTTTTCCGGCCTGGGTGATGAGTTTGCCAAGTATAAAAAACTTCTTTTTTTTTTTTTTTTTTGAACAAAAGAAACTGCTGTTCTAAATGTGTCCACTGGATGTCACAATAGCAATGCTGTTTGGCAAGCAAATAGTTTATATTGGGGCCAAGCAAGAGGTACGCAGGAAAGGGTGACTGTGGCTCCTCCTCGAGGCACATAAAACTTAAAACCTGCCAATTGATGTCTTCTGCTTCGAACACATCTTTATTTGGCACCCTCGTTGCCCCAAAATGTCTCAGTCAAACACAAAAAAAGTGATCTTAACCATTTTGAATAGTTTTTACCTCAGTTTCTTACGGTTTGTTGAGTTAGCTCTGGATTGACACGTGGACATGACAAAGGAGGTATTCGATACCTAGAAGAGTTTACATGTTGTGTTTGTGTTCAATCCCAAAAAGACTGTGACTTAAAGTTTAATCCTGGCTTTGTAGATACACTGAGACAAAGTCTAAGCTAAGTGTGTTTTTGAAACTGCACCAATTTTCAACAAACTGGAAGTGTTTTGTCCAGAGGATCATTTGTGATGTGTAGGTTTTCAGAATGTGCTTGTTCTATTTTTGGGCAAAGTAAAACAAAGAAAACAACCTGAAGTTGTCTTTATTTTTAAGTTATCATGCCATGATTTTACTATTAAATAAATAAATGATAAATGGGTTGTACTTGTATAGCGCTTTTCTACCTTCAAGGTACTCAAAGCGCTTTGACACTACTTCCACATTTACCTATTCACACACTGATGGCGGGAGCTGCCATGCAAGGCGCTAACCAGCACCCATCAGGAGCAAGGGTGAAGTGTCTTGCTCAGGACACAACGGACATGACGAGGTTGGTACTAGGTGGGGATTGAACCAGAGACCCTCGGGCTGCGCACGGCTACTCTTCCACTGCGCCATGCCGTCCCAACTTGGGAATAGATTTTCCTCCATGCGGCCCCTGAGCTGAAATGACTTTGACACCCCTGCCGTAAAGGTTTATATGTGGCGAGTAGGCACAAGTTTATTCGTGGCAAGCTGACAAAAATAGATGAATGCAGGCTAAACACCAACGTTTAAAGCGTTATTAGGGCGGACAAAACTGTACTTTTCAGAAAGGAGGAGGTAAAGACACGAGGGTTTATGAGTGTGTTATGTTCACTTCGCAGAACAAGAGGAGAAGGACATTGGCCTGCAGTGTGTGTGTGTGTGTTCCTGTATTTTTACCCTTCTTGAGACATCAACAAGGAAAAGTACCTTCCATATGAGGAGCGGTGAACAAGTTAGGACATAAATCATGGTTCCAATACGGAAAACTATCGCATCTAATAGAGGATGTCTTATTTGCAACCCTGGTGGTGAAATCTAGCAAAATGAGGGAGGGATTTTTCTAATTGACTGTGTGTCGGTTTTAAAAGTGTTATTCACATTAAAATAAAATTTGAAGTGCTCCCCCTTAGGCCAACATATGTAATAACAAGTGTGTGTAAGAAATTGAAATGTGACACCTTTGGCCAGAATTAATAATTAAAAAAATAAAAAAATAAAATAATGTAGATTAAAAACAAAAAATTCCAACATTTTTTTTTACTAAAAGCAGTCTTTTTCTCACAATGTGTCGACTTTTTTCTTATAAAATTGGGAACAATTTCTCATATTCTTTCTGTTTCTGTAATATTGCAATATTTTCCTGTAAAATTATTATTATTTTATGTAAAATGCTACTTTTCAATGCAAAATGGTGACATTTGTCATATAAAATTCTGACTTATCACAATATTGCCAATGTTTTTGTTAAATAGTGACATTTTTTGACTAAAATTATGACTTTTGTCATAATTTTGCCAGGTAAGATTCCGATTATTGTTATAATATTGCCAACATTTTAAAGTTTTCTTATAAAATTGTGACTTTTGTCGAGTAAAATTACGACTCTTCTCATAAAATTGCCAAAATGTTAAGCTTTTCTTTAAAATTGCGACTGTTATTGAATAAAATTCCAACTTTTATCATAATATTGCACAAATGTGCAGATTTTCTTGTAAAATTTTGACTTCCGTGGAGTAAAATGACGACTTTTATTATAGTACTGCCAAAATTCGAAGTTTTTCTTGTGAAATTGTGACCTTTTTCTTGTGAAATTCCAACTCATTTTTCACAACAAGCTTTTTTATATTTGCATAGTATGTATATATTATTAATGTTGTAAATACAAATCTTTATATATCTAGAAAGGGTGGTCCTAAAGAGGTAGGCATTTTTCGTAGGTCTCAACAAGGTAACAAATAAAAGAACGCGCGTGTGCGTGCGTGTGTGTGTGTGTGTGTGACTTCCAAATCACATTTTGCTCACACACAATGCCACAAAGGCTGACATGGATTTATGTTCCCTGCTGCTCAAGGAGACAAGCTGAGGGAAAAAAAGGCCAAATAAAAGCAAAGGAGAGGAATTGTTGATAAGGACAAACATCAACTAACGAAGAGACGCCTTATTGACTGTTTCAGTGTGTGTTTTTGTGTCTGTGTTTTCCCAGCATGCCTCTGTTTTGCTCTGTGTCCTTCAAGGGACTATTGGGCTTTATTGACAATAGAAAAAAAATCAGATTTGCACGTTGATAAATGTTGATGTTCACTGTGATAAGAATCTCTTGCTTGTGCTTTTATTTGGATGCAAATGAAGGAGAAGATTGCAACCAAAATACGTGCATATTTGGGTTGAAATTGAATTGGTGAGACGGCAACAAGGCTTTTAATGAGCGCTTGTTTGATTTGGGGGATTGGAAAAGGTGTTTTCCTGCGCACTGATTCAGATGAGGTTAGGACGAGAGCAAAGACAGTTTGTTTTCATTCTGACCTTTTTAACGCCGCCTTACTGACGGAGGCGTGATTCAACATTTCTAACACCGAAGCAGGAAAATGGCGACATAACATACAGAAAAAGATAAACAGGACAAACAAGGATGGAGGGAGAATATTTAGGGTGCTCCTTTGTCCTTTTTTAGCAGACATCAAGAATGAATACAGCGCATAGGAGCTCTTTATAGTTCAAAAGTCATGTATTTACATCACATATAAATGACTATTTGCAACAATTAATATGTAAATATGTCAGATGTGTTGCATCGATCTGCAACCCCATCGTTTAATCAGGAGCCAACATGGCTTCTGTCCTTAAAAAAAAAGAAAGGTTTATTTTGTTGAGTTTTTTTTCGAACCACTTGGTAATATACTGTATTTGTGCAAAATTCAGAAAAACATCTTGGTATACATCGTCGTTGTCTACAACCACATTGCAACTAAGTAAAGAGGGACAAGGTAAACTTTAACTCATTACTATATATTCTACAGTCATTTAAGGTCAATTTTATTCATTTTTAAATGTTTTACTTTTTATTATCACTGTTGTACCTTTTTTAATCATGTTATTACAATATATTACAATAAATATAATTATACTAACTTGCATGTGTTTCATACATGTTTTTTAAAATAAATAGTACTATATATTTGTTATTTTATTATTATATAAATGTTTTAAATTGTTATTATCTGTAATTTTCCAAACTCACCCAATTAATAATATACTGTAATTGTGCAAGATTCAGAAGATGCCTTCTGGGCACATAGTCATGGCCTATGACACGGTACAGTTGAATAATGGGGAAAACATAAGCAAATACTTGTGTTCTACTTATTACTAAATTAATGAAAATTATACATTTAGCCCATGTCAGTTATTATTTTCATTTATTTTTTTGTAAAACTTTTAATCAATTAAATATGACTTTTATATCATTATATTGACACCCTCAACCCCCAAATTATAGCTACTTTGTGTGTGTATGTTTTTTTTAAATCATCATAATTCATTCGTTTTATGTATTTATTGTCATATGTAATTTTCCCAGCAAAGTCGCACACTAAAATGGCAAAATATATTACAAAAATATATAAAAAAATGCATTTAAAGTACCAGTAGACAATTTTTGAGGACACTGTTATAAAAATACGGACAACGATCCATACTATTGATTAATTACATTTAATAAAATGATGCCTAAAAAACATAAAAAACGAATAATTCTAAAGGTTTTTCATTGTCTGCCAGGAGGTTATGTGTTCACCAAGGTGTGCCAGTCTGTCACTTAGCTAGCAAAATACTGTAACTCAAAAAAGTTATGGGTGGATTTTGATAAAACTTTCAGTAAATGTCAGAAATTAGATCAGAATGAGTGATTCGATTTTGGGGATGATCCGGATCAGTTCTGCTACATTACCGGTACTTTATGTCACAACGCTGCACTGCTCTGTGTGTGTATGCTCGCGGCCTTGCTTTGACCCATGAAAAAAAGAGAGTGGATAACTGACAAGAGGGTTCACTCCGTTCATTTCATAGAGTGAATCCTCTTGCAGCCTGTTTGGAAACAAAAGACGAAGAAAAAAAAACCCCATTAAAATTTCATTTATCCTTCCATTGATTACCTCCAGCAGGAAGTTATGTAATCGCCAGCGTTTGTTTGTTAGCAATATAACGCAAAAAGTTATGGGCGGATTTTGATAAAACTTTCAGGAAATGTCAAAAATGGGATAAAAACCAAAGTATTAGATTTCAGGTCTGATTTAATCACGGTCTGGAGTCAGGGTTTTTAAAAAATGTTTTTTTTTTTTTTTTACAATTAGGAGATGCCGTAAGGCCGAGTTGATGTCTTTCCTTTTTTAAATCAATCAATTCATTTCACAGCAAACTTAACAAGCACATATTTTTTGGCTTAAGTGATTAAGCGTCCAAAATGAGTGGTAAGAAGCAGAGCTTGTCTGGTCGCACCCCTGTGCCATAAACAGCATTCCAAAGAGAGAAAAGAAGAAGGAAGGAAGGAACCAACTGAACTATCACAAGGAAGCACTTGGGCTACTTGGCAACTGAGGAAAGGAAAAACTACCCTATGGGAAGAAACCTTGGGCAGAACAAGGCTTTGTGTGTCGGCCATCTGCGAAACAGGGTAGAGGAACAGAACATATCGAGAGATAAGAAATAACTCATATTGTAGTTCAAAATATTAGGAGAAAGCAGACTGTGTCCCATAAGTATTCCATAGTGACATCAGACACTTTACTTCAACAGTTCTTTGTGACAACCATCTTGTCAGAATTGGGTTTTCCTGTGTGTTTTGTGTTTAGAATCACTTCCTGTCCTGGTGCTCTTGTTTTGTCAGTGTTTCCTGTTTGGTCTCTGTGTTTCAAAGCACCTTTACTTTCTGTTCCATGTCCTGTCAGCACACCTGTTCCTTGTTTAATTAGTTCTACTTAGTTCCACCTAGGTCCCTCCTTCAGTGCTGGATCATTGTTACCCGGAGACTGATGCTGAGCGTGCTGTTTTTGGTTGTTCCCTGCGTCCTTGTAAGTAATACATCGGTTATACTTGCATTCCGCCTGCCGTTCTCTCAATCCTGGGGTCACGCTTCAAGCAACGCTCACCAGATCTGCTTGTACTCTTTCTTAAAGTGGCTCATATCAGTAAATTGTTGGAGTTTTCTAGTTAATCCAGTCCACAGTTTAATCCCACATACAGATACACTCAAAGCTTTTCAAGTTGTGCATGTTAATAAAGTCTTTAAATTCCATTTGTTCCCAAGATTGTATTCATCTTCTTTTGTTGAGAAGCACTGTTGCACATTTCTAGGCAGCCCATTATTTGCTTTGCACATGATTTTTGAGGTGTGAAAATGTCCGAGATCAGTTTATTTCATTATTTGACAATTAATAAATAAGGGATTTGTATGTTGTCTATATCCATCCTTATGCATTACTCTGATATTTTCTGCAGTACTGTTAGTAAATGAAGGGTACTTTATTGAATGTATTATGACATTTTCTCATGCTGTAAAACTATTGACGGGTACTGTAAATTTGATCTAAAAGGGCTGTTAGCAAGATTTGCGCAGACGTGTGTTGTAAGCATTATATTCCGCGCTCTCACGGCTTTTAGTACATAATGACGTAAAATACGAATAACAATCAAATTATCTTTGTATGTTGTTAACTAGCTAACATTAGCTATCATTTAATGTATATTCTATCATAGCAACATGACTGCAAACTGTTAGCTGCTTCTCTTGGACGGTTTTGTGTATGTGCATATATATTGTAGATTTTTTTTATTCATGTTTTTCCTAATAAGATTTATTTTTTTTAATAATTCTGAATAGACTATGTGGAGTAGAGACTTTTATTATGAATAAACAGCACTAATCCAAATTTTACAGACATGTTCTCATGCTATGAAATGAGAATGTGTGCTCATATCTTGGACTGGTAATCGCGTTATTTAATCAATTTAATAATAATGATAATGAGGGAAAAAAACATGTATCTTTACTTATCCATCCAATTAGTCTCAATCAATTTCAAACATGTAAAAATAAATGTTGAAAACAGCCATAAAAGTATAAATATGACTATATGCTTTTTTTAATAAAGATTACTATACTGTTTTGAAATCATTATTGGTTTTCCAGTATTTATAGTAAAGTGTGCTACTTTCTGTTTAATATCTTACTAAATCTAATTAAAAAATATATTAACATAACACAGGGAGCAAAAGTAGTAAAGGAAGAAGCCCAAAAAAACAAAAACAATAAATGATTAATGGTCGTCATTAAAATCTTTTTTTTTTAAAGCCACACAGTTCTTGTGTGCACATGGAATATTTTTGTCCTAACATGATGTGTTATGTCATTATTTAACGTGTGTAATCAGTCAGGAGCTGCAACACACCTTAGTGCTGATCAGTCACAGCGACCATGTCCGCTATATCCCAATCAATAACGGCTTCTGAGGCAACGATAACGACAAAAAGTATGTTGATGAGAGGCAGAGAAAAGGTCAAAGTGAAACAAAATAATTGCTGCTAATTAATATTTAAGTGTGATTAACTTTAGCAGAACTAATTAAATCATCAGTCTTTTGGCCCCTTTGATTAGGTACACCCTCAGGACGCATGACGCCCAGACAGGAGTGTGCACTTGCTTGAAAATATTCTTAATTAAAAACAGTAAATATTTCAAATAAAGAGTTTAATACCTACATAGAAATTAGCAGGTTTTAAGGAATGTGGATTGGACTTTTTAGTTGGATTTGAAACAACCAACATTGTATAAAAAAAAATATATATATACAGTTAGGTCCATAAATATTTGGACATTGACACAATTTTCAGTATTCCAGCTCTGTACAACACCACAATGGATTTGAAATGAAACAATCAAGATGTGCTTTAAGTGCAGACTTTGAGCTTTAATTTGAGGGTATTTACATCCTAATCAGGTGAACGGTGTAGGAATTACAACACATTTTATATGTGCCTTCCACTTTTTAAGGGACCAAAAGTAATTGGACAATTGGCTACTCAGCTGTTCCATGGCCACGTTTGTGTTATTCCCTTGTTTTTTTTTTCATTTATTTCATTTACAAAGAGCACATAAAAGGCCTAGATGGCATTTCAAGTGTGGTATATTCATTTGGAATCTGGGGAGGTCATCTCTTAATATGATGTCCAAAGAGCTGTCACTATCAGTGAAGCAAGCCATCATTAGGCTCAAAAATCAAAACAAAGCCATCAGATAGATAGCAAAAACATTAGGTGTGGCCAAATCAACTGTTTGGTACATTCTTAAAAAGAGAGAACACACTGGTGAGCTCAGCAACACCAAAAGACCTGGAAGACCACGGAAAACAAGTGTGGTGGATGACAGAAAAATCCTTTCCCTTGTCAAGAAAAAGCCCTTCACAACAGTTGGCCAGATGAAGAAAAGTCTCCAGGAGGTATGTGTATCTGTGTCCAAGTCAACAATTAAGAGAAGACTTCACCAGAGGAAATACAGAGGGTTCATCACAAGGTGTGAACCATCGGTGAGCCTCAAAAACAGGAAGGCCAGATTAGAGTTTGCCAAGAAACATCTAAAAGAGCCTGTGCAGTTCTGGAACAACATCTTATGGACAGATGAGACCAAGATCAACTTGTAGCAGAATGATGGAAAGAGAAGAGTATGGAGGAGGGAAGGAACTGCTCAAGATCCAAAGCATACCACCTCATCAGTGAAGCATGGTGGTGGTAGTGGCATGCATGGCTGCCAGTGGATCTTGATCTCTTATATTTATTGATGATGTGACAGCTGACAAAAGCAGCAGAATGAATTCTGAAGTGTTTGGGGCAATATTATCTGCTCATATTCAGCCAAATGCTTCAAAAGTCATTGGACGGCGCTTCACAATGCAGATGGTCAATGACCCCAAGCATACTGCGAAAGCAACCAAATAGTTTTTTAAGGCAAAGAAGTGGAATGTCCTGCAATGGCCAAGTCAATCACCTGACCTGAATCCAATTGAGCATGAATTTCACTTGCTGAAGACAAAACTGAAGGGAAAATGCCCAAAGAACAAGCAGGAAGTGAAGACAGCTGCAGCAGAGGCCTGGCAAAGCATCACAAGGGACCAAACCCTGCGTCTGGTGATGTCTATGTGTTCCACACTTCAGGCTGTCATTGACTGCAAAGGATTTGCAACAAAGTATTAAAAAATGACAATTTTATTTATGATTATATTAGTTTGTCCAATTACTTTTGGTCCCTTAAAAAGTGGAAGGCACTTATAAAATGGGTTGTAATTCCTACACCGTTCACCTGATTTGGATGTAAATACCCTCAAATTAAAGCTCAAAGTCTGCACTTAAAGCAGATCTTGATTGTTTCATTTCAAATCCATTGTGGTGTTGTACAGTGCTGGAATACTGAAAATTGTGTCAATGTCCAAATATTTATGGACCTAACTGTATATATATTCTGATGTACAATTTAAATATAATATATATAAACATAAAATTAAAATATTTAATGCTAAAAATTAACAATAAAATGGACAGGAAAAATAGGTACTTTGTGTTTTTGTTTAAAAAAATCTTACAATCTATTAAAAAAAAGAAGAATTTAGTGCAAAATAAGACAAAACATTTTAAAATGTATTTATTTGTTTCAAATGTAAAATCATGATCATGATGTAGACTCAGGTGCCATATTTATGAGATGTGATGACAATATTAAAATACTTTTTAAAAAATAATAAAAATTCACGGTAGCTGTTTGTTACAAAATTGTACTTTGATTAGAATATTTAAAATATGTTTGGTCCCTTTTTAATCTGTATATTTAAAATACTACATAAAAAAATCTATTAAAAAATACAAAAAGCATGTTTGAAAAAATAAATAAAAAGGTCTCACTTTTAAAATGAATATATAACTTCCTAACTAAATATCACCCTTTCAATGATGCAGTATGCTAACTATTTATATTGTGTGTTATAAAAATGCACTTTGATTGATAGAAACATCAATCTCTATGGTGACCCTACATGACTCGGTCACATGGTGCGAATCAGCCTGAACGGGAACAGGAACGCCTGGAGGCCTATTTCATAGCCGCATGAAAACATCAGGGTTTCGAACGCAACGCACTAGTGTGTTTTTTATCCTGCAATATCTCTTGTTTGCCCTGCAGCCTTTTGTCTACAGCATAAACACACGCCACTCACTAAATAATAAATAACTGTCTGTGCTGCAAAGGTGTTTCTGTACGCGGGTACAGAAATATTGTACCCCCAGCTTCCACAATGGGGGTGCAGGCTTGCGGGCAAAACAAGCTACTGGCTATAGTCACAAAAGTAATTTAAATCCTCTTGTGAAGGCAAAGAAAACATATTTTACAGTCGTAAAGGATTAAGCTAAACTGGCCTCTCAGAGTTCACGGCCGGATGGGTTTATGTGGCGCCGTGTAACGGGTTTAGTGTGCCGCGGAAATGCCATCAAACGCTAAAATGTTTCTAGTTTCTCTTGTGGAATTAAGTTCAGAGCACACAAATAGAAGCAAGAGTGCATAACGCAAATAAAATAAAATAACACACCTCATACGACCTTGTGAATACGCCCTCTAGTGGATGTGAGTGTTATAATATTTACAGACTTCAGGACAATCTAAATGGACATTTGCAGAACAAGTGGAATATCGTAACAGTTTTTTTCAATGAACAACATTCATTAGAATCTGATATGTTTTTTATTTTAATTAAACATGTTATATGTATATTTTGAAATGTGTTCATTTTCATTTAATGTTTGAATAAATAAAAAAAATGAAGGATTAGAGTCAAAACATGATTACAACTTGTTTGTGTTACTTTTCAATACCTGTGTACACAAAAATGTAATTAAAGAATGAAAATCAGCAATTTAATTTGATATTTTCATTTACATTTTGCATTTCAAATCGGAAAGAAATCTCAGATTAGAGTCAAAACAGAATTTCAAGTGGTTTGTCTTGTATGTTTTAGTAAAGAAAAACAGAACAAAACCTAGTTGAAATGAAGTTTTACATTTTAATTTATTATCAAAATCGAAATTTTAGTCTCGCAGATTAAGATTAAAAAATGACTCAAAGTAGTGTGAGTTCCTTTTTTATTCCCTGTATTAAACAAATAAATAACTGAAAAGTTAAAAACAAAGCATTTTCAATTTTAAATTGTTTATTTTGAAAAAACTATGCGGATTAGGCTCAGAACATGATTACAAGTGGTTTCCTTTGTTTTCAATGGAATCAAATGACTGAGGAATTTAATTTATATTTTCATTCAAAATTGTTCATTTCAATTCAGAACAAAATCTCACAGCCTAGGATGAAAACAGGATTCAAAGTGGTTTGTTTGTTTGTGTCCATAGTAGAGAAAACTAATGGAAATTGAATTTTACATGTTCATTTGTTTTTTTTTTAAATCTATTTCGTCACAAATTAGAATACAAAAAAATATTTTAAGTAGTTTCCTTTTAGTCTCTGTGTAGAAAAAAACCACAATCACAATTCAATGGACGGCGTGGCGCAGTGGGAGAGTAGCCGTGCGCAACCCGAGGGTCCCTGGTTCAATCCCCACCTAGTACCAACCTCGTCATGTCCGTTGTGTCCTGAGCAAGACACTTCACCCTTGCTCCTGATGGGTGCTGGTTAGCGCCTTGCATGGCAGCTCCCTCCATCAGTGTGTGAATGTGTGTGTGAATGGGTAAATGTGGAAGTAGTGTCAAAGCGCTTTGAGTACCTTGAAGGTAGAAAAGCGCTATACAAGTACAACCCATTTATTTATTTATTTATAATGTTATTTATAAAAAATAAGCTTTAAAACATTGCAACTTTTTCCGCAAATTTCCAAAAAAGCTGCCTTAAATTCATGCATTTTTTAGGAAGCAACAATCAAAGAAGAAGCTTGTAAAGTGTTGGAGTAACTGACAATAGTGTCCCAAGAAAAACAATCGTTCAAAGTAATTAAGTGTAATTGATTAAAACTAATCGTTAGTTTTTGTCCAAAATCCTACTGAATTCGACATCATTCATGATCTATTAGCTCCCTTATTACTGGATATAAACCAGATAAAAGTATTGCCTTTTGTTTACACTTAAAGGAGTCTATTAAAGTCAATTTCATCTCACCTTCAGATGAGATTGCCTCCTCTCGCTCAATGTCACATCCACCACGCTGTAGGCCAAGCTCCTGCACAAAATGATGCTTAAAACTAGCATTCAAAGGCAATCAGAAAAGCAAACAAGACTACACATTGTTACTTTATGTACACAATACTAATACAGTCATCATTCACTGTTAATGTGCTCCATCAGGATGGATACAAACAGGCCCGTCAAAAAACGGTTAGGCAAATAGGCAATTGCCTAGGGCCCCCAACTTAAAGGGGGCCCCCTGACAAGGACTTGTCATGTATTAAAATCTAACAGCAACAACAACTTTGGGATTATATCACCGGAAAATACAATGACGATATGAGAATAATGCCAAAGACACTGGCGCAATCCCCCTCCAGCAGCCAAAAGTCTAATATGCACAAGGACACTGAAAAAGAGGAATGAATGACACTGTCGGAATAAACAAGCAGTAGAAAATGGATGGATGGATGGATACATATGTACATACATATTGATAAACGTTTTAATTAATAGGACTGAAAAAATGAGTATGTGATGTGCTTCAATAAGTTAAAGATCATTGTTTTTTGGGGGGGGCGCTATGGGATTTCGGGGCCCGGAAGTACCCCCTTTGCCTAAGGCCCCCAAATACATTGAAACGGGCCTGAATACAAACAAACACTTAGATTTCACAAGTAGTCAATTTCAACTCACCTTCAGCCAAGATCGCTTCTTCCCGCGCTTTGCCACGTCCATCACAGCCTCGTCAGTCCCCCTCAGGGAGCCCTGGCGTCCTCTGATTTGAATTTTAACACCCTGCAACTTAAGGGCCTCTCGACAATAGCACTTTTATCCGTGATACGGAAAGTGGAGCGCAAGAAAAACCTTTAACTTTAGGAGTTAAAACAGGACAATGTACAATTTAGTGTAAATCGGCGATTTTCAACGTTTTCCATGCAATCAACCCCCAAAAAGATGCAGAGCTGGAGTGGGGATCCCCAATTATATGTCCTGTATAACATTTTGTTTTAAATTAAACATACATGTGTGAAACCAAATATTTCACGACCCCCCTGCAGTACCCTGAGAACCCTCATGTGCTGTAATTTGACTATTTACGGAAGCTTAAGAGGAGAACACCCAGGCATTGTTGAGACTTTCCAGAGAAAATTAATAATGTTCTTGAGATTGCACAGGCTTTCATAAATCCTCCCCAATGTTTTGATCACATGACCCTCCCGCCGTCTCCTAATTTGATTGGAGGAGATGTAACCTCATTGACTGTTAAATCACTTAGCTTGGCCTTAAAAGACACTGGGAGCGAACTAACGGGGCTTAGAGGGAGCACCTGCCGTTAACCGCACACACTATTATCCCAAACCGTATAATGGAAGTCAACCTCTGACCTCTGAGAGCCTAAAAGTCAAAAAGCAGCTGACTGACAGACAAGACGGCGGATTAATCACACAGCATCTCATGCTTGCTTGCACACAGCCTCCCTCTCTGCTTCTGTCCCTCACCAATGCTCACTTTCTCCTTAGGATTCTGAATTAAGATCGCAGCCCGTCAGACATCACCTGCCTGGAGGCAGCATGGAGAAGTCGTCTCCTCTATGACAACATGAGTCCGAGAGACTGAGCTGGGACACCAGTGAGTAAAAATAAAGACAGAAAAAATAACGACGCAGATTATAAAGCCTGAGAAATGCCAAGCGAATGATTCTTGACTGCCAGCCTCCTAGGCGCCGCTTGGCAAAATGTCGGCATGAATAACACGAGGGGAATCCATCAAAAAAGCCCACACTTTATTAGCATAAAACACACGAGAGAAAGAGAGCGAGAGAGAGAAAGAGATGCTGCCCGCTGAATATTAATGGAAGGATGAGTTCAACGAGAGTTGCTGCATTTTTTATTCCGCCTCTGATCGGAGAGTTACACAAATAAGCACAATACAAACGTGAACATGTGTACTTGTGTACTTGCTAGTGCCGAGGAAGCCATGAGGTTTGGAAAAATACTTTCATGTGGGTACTGTAGTACATGAGGTGGGGAGGGGTCCAGGTGACAAAAGTACATCGCTCCCATTTCAACAAGCATTTCCATGACAGTATATCTTCTCAAGGGACAATGATATATAAACTTTGGAGTAGTCTGTGTACAGCTTGTGTAGCAGTATGGATTTACTATTCACTAAAAATTACTCAACACACACAAATGGTCTGAATATCAGGCAACACAAGTGAGTCGAACATAATGCCGGTTATGTATTTCATGGTCTGTGGCTGCATGAGTAGCTCCTGGACTGGGAGAGTTGTGGTTCATTGAGGGCAGCATGAGTTCCAACATGGTGGTCTTCCAACACAATAACTAACCCAAACACACCGCCGATATGATCAAGTGCTGTGCTGAGGAAGCTGAAGGTGTATAAGAGAAGTACGTGTCTTTTTATGCAACTAAAAAAATATTTAAAAATATATATACAATAAAGTTTTGATTATATTTTTTTAAATTTCAATCTAATTTATTTTCCCTCCAAATGCGTTGAGGGCGGAGGTAGTCAGCAGTCACGTGGTCACCATCATGACCAATAAAAAGGCTGGTAGACCAGATAGTGCAGTAGGTGACATTGGCCATGTTGTCCAGAATGTTCTTCAGAGGTTCCCAGTTTCTCTTCCTCAGTTGCTTGGCTTGCTCCTTCTCTTTCTTAGCCAGGTAGAACAAAACATCTTTATAGATCTCCTGTCTGTCTCCCTCGGGAACACAGCTCCACATCTTTTCGGCTTTTTTGTATCTAGCAGTAGATGTTTTCATGGTTCTCCAGAGACCACTGAAATGTTTATTTGGACTCACTGTACTTAATCTAACCAAAACTTTGAAGTTATATACATTTTTTTTGTTTGGTTGCATGAAAAGACACATTTCTCTCCATAATCTTTGCTTGTACATGTTGGAATTAATATGATTCCTCTGATGAACCGCAGCTCCCTCTGCACTGGCAGCACTTGTGCAACCAGTGACCATAACACAACCATCATCATGTGTGTGTTGCAGATACTTAAACAATAATAGTTGTGTGGGGTTTTTTTGGAGTGTAGAGTAAATATGTAGTGTTATACAAGCTTAACAGGGACTACTCTAAAAAAATATTAGCTCACTTGACAAGAAATAATACAACTTACTGAAATGTCAGCTATTGGGTGATTGTATGTCTAAGGCTTTTTGGTGCATCCAAAGAGGGAAAAGTGTCACCTTTTTCCACAGGAGAGACAAGACAAGGTTTATTTTCCGGTCTTCAGAGTTTGTCTTTTTTCAGGGTGTGCATCTTGGTGCTGACTCATTCCTCTTTTCTTGTCAGTCGGTCGATAATCAGTGATCCCACACAATAAACTCTTCATTGCTCCATCTTTCTTATCCCCTTCCTTCCTTTAACCGCCGGTCCTCAACTTGGTCTGCAGACAGACAAAAAACAGAAAGGAAAAAAAAAAGCTTAGGCAAGAAATGAAAATGGACCAAGAGGATTATGTTACACAGGAATAGACAAGACAAAGAGGAAGGCCTAGGACTACAATAAAGGCCAACGGGGATGTGAGGAGGAGGAGGATGTTGAGCCGCAGAGCGAGCACCCAAGGGCAGTGGGTTCCGTGTTCCTGATAAGTGCGACCACAAATCCCCAGCACTGGCTGTCAATAACCATTTGAACTGCGAGCTGCAGCTAAAGACGGAGGATGAACATCGCCTTACAGGAGAGATGAGTGCTGGAAATGACGACAAGGGAGTGGCGAGTAAGTTCAGGTGCTCCAAAACGTCCCTGTCATTATTGATCGACCTGTAAAACTGCACACTTTAAGTGTAATTCCACTTTATTGCAAATTGGCCCTTTTTGGTATTAACATTGGAGGCAGAATGTCAAAAGTGGCCGCACTCCCATAAATAATAGACTCTACACTGAAACACCCCATAGGACTCATTATTGGAGCAAAAAGGTGAAGGCAGGTTTAATAGTATCGAGGGTACAACTCAATCCAATGTCCATCGACACACATTACAGGACAAAGGTAGAAGTATTGTAAAAGTCAATAGATTTTACGGTAAAAAAAAAACAAAAAACAGCAGCTCAGTCTCCAGAGTTTTACTGTAAAAAAAAAAGGTACCCTTTTTTAATTTACTGTAATTCAGTGAATATGTATAAGGCTTCTCCTTTGGCTGTTGACGTATGCAATAACTTATTGTGTTTACAGTTTTCCGGATGTGATCGTACAAGCTTTCCTGACTTATTAAAGGGGACCTGTGATGACTTTAATCTAACATTTTAAAATACCTCGTGGTCTCAATAATATGTATTGGATATGCTTTGGTGTAAATGTTGGTCCAGTCACATTTATAATCCGTTGTTTTGAGTCTGTCTGCAAGATGTTTGTGTGTGGAGGCGTTCCAAGATGGCAAAATAAATCATACCCACCCTCTCCAAAGGTATCATAATTCATCTTTTACAAATATACAATTTAAATATATATCGTGAAGTCACCGCCGCTATTCTTTTTCCAAACACACTCGAAAATAAACTTCATAAACATAGAGTCACCCCGTCACAACATTAGGTACACCTGCACAGTCGCCGATTGATTTAGTCTGCATAAAAATGCAGTTTTTAGCAGCATTTTTGTCACTGCATGCCGAATGCAGCTGAGATTGGCTTCAGCACCCCCCGTGACCCCGAAAGGGACAAGCGGTAGAAAATGGATGGATGGCTGGATGGATGTCGCACGTTGTCTTATTAGGTACATGCCTAGATTAGATGAAAATAATACTTTATCGTACCTTTTTATTCTCTTCACAGCTTTAGCACTTCACTTTAAAGGGAAACTGCACTTTTTTGGCGAATTTTGCCTATCATTCACAATCTTCATGTAAGACAAGAACACCTTTTTCTTAGTTTTAATGCATTCTAAATAGTAATTAAATGCGATCAAAGGTGGGCTTACAATGTAACCTGTTGGAGCCGCTCTATTCTGACTATAGAGCGCTTAAAAAACATCCAAAAAACTCCATTAAGGTTTTATATACACACTGTAAGTATATATGTGATGTAGTAACAGGCATATTTATAATAAAATGTAATATTTTAGTATTTTGCGGAATTCAAGCATACGCGGCGCATTAATTTAAAAAACGCAACACGTTAGCTTTTTTTTTCACCTACATCACTGATTACTACTCAATGCAGAGCCAACAAACATAATAAAACATCACTCTCTGTACAAGGTCGGCTGTCATTAGAATGCCAACTGATATCATTTTGTTCCAGTCCTGTGTAGATGAAGAATGACTCAATCCTCGCGAAGAGAAGAGGGATGCAACGGAGTGTCTCTTCGTGTCATTCTCACCATTTCCGGGTCTAAATTAGATGCCAAAGTTAACCTACTCGTCGGAATATGTCCTCATCCTTCTACTATCCAGGTGAGAGGCATGATTTATGATCTATTATAAAGTTCCACGAGCAAGGAAGCGAGATCATGTCAACATTGGCACACAAGCTTGTGATCATGGCGCCGCTATAAATAGTTTGTCTGCGTTAGCGCTTATAATACCAACATCACGAATACTTGGTTAATATTTAAGTCACAAAATGTAAATAGAGTGTTGTTGGCGGTTCTTGGATGTTTTTTGAAGGGTTTAAGGGCGAAATAGAGGACCTCCCATTGGTGCCATTCTAAGTGGACTTTTATTTTAGTATATTTACGAGTTAGAATGCATAAACAATACATCCGGCGTCATGTCATCATGAACAATAGGCAAAATTCCAAAAAGAGTGCAGTTCCTCTTTAATGTTCAAATAAGTATGTTCATCTCGCTGTGACGTCGCCACGAAGTCGGACTGCAAAACCCCGCGAATAGAAGTATCTAAAACTCCATATTAGCTCACACCAAAATGCATGAACCTTAATATTTGATACTTTTGCACTGTTTAACATGAGTATTTAAAACTAACGACATTTAAAAGTCAGAAAGGACACAATTAATCATAGTTCATCTTTAATCAACTTGCTATTGTGCTCTTCTTAGCTGGTTACTCTCTGCAGTAACGCAGTTCCAGGTAGACTTCAGTTGAACTCTGCAAAACATTTAATCTTTTCCTGTATCACTACTTCACATTCAAGCTGGCTTAGGAACTAGCATGGCTTTTCCTCTCCTACTGCTGTGCTTTTGCTCTTTTGTGTGTCTGCACTAGTTACACATTTTAGAACTGTCTGTATTACGTTATTTAGCATAATTAAATAATCCATATTTGGACATTCGTCCATGGATTCAAAAACATCCATGTTCCAATCGTGATGCATCTAAGAATCCACCATTTCCACCATCCCTCGTACGATCAGTAATTCCCAAAATCCCTCAAAGTATTATAATTTGAGCCCTCCACCAAGCACGTGGCTATTTGCAAACACCAACAGGATAAATCCTGCTGATTATGTGCATTGTCTTATTGTCCTGTGCATTGTGCCACTTCAAAGCTAGGTGGGGACGCTGTTCTGTAAATAGCAGCATTTTGTTCAACAGGGCAGTTACTTTATTTAAAAGTAAAAATACATTATAAAATATAGTATACGGTACATCATTTATGGTAAAGTTGTAATCTAGAAGATGGTGCAAAACATCAGATAGATGTCAAATATGGTTTGTACGATCATTTCCCTCAGACTATAATAACTTTAAGGTTCTGCTACAATAATTTGTCATTTCCCATATGGTAACACTGCTTCCAGGTGTGCTTATGCATCAAATCACCTGTGTGTTGTGTGCAGGAGTTCTGTCAATTTGTATTAAAGTTAGGAAGAACTATCCATAACTTTCCACTATAGCATTGAAGATGTTATCATTCCTGTCCAATTGTTTTTGATGACATCTTTTATTTTGTAAATCTGTCCTGCGCCGAAAGGGACAAGCGGTAGAAAATGGATGGATGGATGGATGTCCTGCGGATCAGAGTCCTCTGCAGTGGACGTTTGTATTTCCTCTATTTCTTTTGTCATATTTACAAATTTTGGAGAAAAAAATGGAGATGTTATTAAAGTCAGTTGATTTTATGGCAAAACATTTGGCAGCTTAGTCACCAGAATCTCATCCTAAAAATAAAAAGGTGACAGTTTTCCATTTACAGCAATGCACTTCAAAAACAATTGTAGATTTTATAGTTAAAAAAAACCGGGCAGCTCAGTCACCAGAATTTAACTATAATAATATAATTTCAGATAAAATAAAGAAGACCTACAATGATTCATTGATGGCATCAAAATTAGGTGTCTTAAGCCAAATTTTAGGTGTTAATGTTGATCAAAAATGACCTTGGTAACCAAATACTAAACTTGTCTGTGGCAATATGATTAAATTGATACGTAATTTATGTTCAAGGTTGTTCTTCTATCGTTCCGGTTTGCTGATATTATATTATAGTTTAAAATATTCACATATGTATTGCAATCGTATTTGTGTGCTACCATGGCCGCCTCAACCGAAAACACAAAAATTATGATTTTACTCAACAAAACCCCAACAATGTAAAAATATCCATTAAAAAAATATTTTTTGTTCATGAGTATCGACAGGTGCATGAACGTCTGCCATTCAACTTGAAGAATAGTGCTGGCGAGATTGCTTGTGGTTTTAGCTCAGTGGTCAGCACGCTTGCCTCTCACCACGGCGATCTGGGTTCTTGCTCCGCTCAGAGCAGTAGGAAAAAACAAGGCAGCCGAAAGAGAGAGAAAGAGTACACAATCACTACATGAAGCAGAGCTGTCTGTGATTGACAGCCATGAACACCAATCATTGCATTTATCTGTCAAAATCGGGGTAACCTGATTGGGTGGGGGCCCCTAGGTGCTCCCTGTCAATCATACTTTTACAAAATATTACTAATTAAAAATATATTCTTGAGAATAATTACTTTTTCCAATGACTGTTTTCCACTGCTCCTCTTTTGAAAAAAGACAACATTTTGACAATATTTGATGACCATATATTGAATTTCTATTTTTATATTTGAGCATGTACAATACAGTTTTCCATAAATCATTTTCCATATTCATCTGATATAAATAACTAGTCAACAAAAGACTGTAGTGACGGTTGTCTATTAGGTAAGATGTCTACTAGGAAATGTGTGCTTAAATAGAGGACCCTCTCTTTGGACTAAACTAACAAGCTCTTCAATCCACAAATACATTTTTTTCTTTTAAAAGACAATTTAAGGCTATGTTGGTCTGGAGTGAATTATGATGTGGATGTTTGTTGTTTACGTTATGTATTGCATTTGACTTGTTTATTATTGCTGCTGTGATAATTGTTATGTCTTAGAGTAAGTGGCTTTACAAGACTCTAGAGACTTCTTAACCTTTCCCAAACATGCGTTGTTGTTTTTTACATTGTATATCAATTGTTCTTTTGTGACTGTGTGCAAATAAATAAATACAAATACAACAGTAAAAAAAAAACAGTAGTACTGTTTTTCCACTTAGTAATGCGCTGGAAAAACAACCTTCAATTTTATGGTAAAAAACTGGCAGTTCAGCAGCCAAAATTGTACCGTAAAAATAACAGTTGTACCGTTTTTGAATTTACAGTAATTTGGCATAAAAATCACACAGCATATTACAGTAATATGCTGCCAATAAGCTGCCATTTTTTTAATGTACAGATTTGTTTATGCAAATGTCCACTGCAGAGGACATTGTCTTTCAGGAGGGTAAATAACTTTCCACAGTTGCTCGATCTTCCGATACCAATCACATGTATTAACTGTACATTGTTTTGTATTTATGGTGAGTGTTATTGACAGTTAAACAATGTGAACAATATTTAAACTAGTTCCTTATTCTCTATCATTACATATAATTGTTTGATCAAAACAAAGTCAATAGTCCACAATACTAAACAAACTACTTTTTTTTTTTTTAATCCTTTGGTTTTTACCTTCAAAGTCCTCCTGTGTCCAGGGATTTTTTTGCTGCATTTATACATTTTTACATTTTGTATCTTTCTATCCCCTCTTGCTCCGGCCCGGCTGCACCAAATGATAATATAAATCCATTTAATAAAGTCAAATACAAATAAGGCAACAAGAGAAGTATCCCACACTTCTCTTTTGTAAAGTATATTTGTACAGCCTAGATGGGCATCTACATCAACAATATGATTTGCCTGAGAAGCTGGACAGGACACAAAAAATAAAAAAATAAATAAATACATTTTACCAAAAAAAACCTAAATAAATAAATATTTTTAATAAAATAAAAATATTAACCTAATAACTTTAATATTGGTCATATACTGATATTACTCGGTGTGTAACATGCTTAGCCTCGTCCTGCAATGATAATGTTACTTGACAATGATACTTTAGATATTAATAAATGCAGTTTATTTTCCATAATGGAGATGATTATTATTAGCTTAGTGCGGATCCACACTGCGTATGGAGACATAATTAGTTGCGAGCCGCTTGTCAGGCAAGGGACTAAAAATAAACAAGTCAAAGGGAACTGGCGTTTGTGAATGGAATTTAAAGGCATTACTCTGCAATGGAGACCACCTACTTTTTCAAAATAATTGGCCGATACTGACTGGTGGTCTATCAATCTGCAAATTTCTAAGTGTTGACAACTACCAAAACAACACCCTGCATCAAAACGGAGAGTAAAAAGCACGATATTAGCATTCATTTTGTGTTTTGTACAGTTTTGTATTTTGATGTTTTACAGACGTTAACATTAGATTACTATAAGGTTAGACAGAAACCAGTCGGCCCAAGCGCTCAGAAAGGCTGCGACCACTTTGTAGGATATTGATGGTGTGCTTATTTATCCCACCACAGACACCTATTTTTTTGTCGGGAAGAATCCAAAAATCGACAGTATTGATGAGACAAGAAGTGCTCGCTTGAAGGTGCCAATTTTCTGTGACCAATCCGTGCTCTGCTGTGTTTTCATTGCACCAATTAGAATCGACTGCTTGGAAGCTTTGTCGAGGTGAAACTTTAGCGGGAAACAGGAAGAGGTTATTATTTTTCAAACTGTTCCCACAAAATTGGAAGCATGGAATCTTCCACAGTGTTTCTGATGGATGAATTCATCCAAACATTGAGGGGTTTTTCTTTCTTCATTGTCTCACTTGCTGGAAAAGCACAAACTCTCGCCCTGAAATGCGAGACGGCGGGGTCAGGGGAAGAAATGAAGTGGACAATGGAAAGATAGGGAGCAGGCGGCCACTCATGTGGCGGGAATACGGAATAAGGCGAGCGGCCGTGGACGCGATGGGGCCGATGATAAACTGGCTGAAAGAGAACGAAAGGGAGGCGGAGAGAAAGAGACAGGTTTTATCCTTCTTGCCCTTCGGCTGCCTCTGACTCGCTGTTTGCTATCTGGACGTGTTAAGTACTGAATGCATTAGGAATGTGAGGAAGGAGGCATAAAAGAAAGTGTAAGTGGGTCTAAATGTCATCAGTGACAGCAGCGATAAAACTCATTTTCACTGCTGTTGAATTTTCTTGTTGATTTTTTGTTTTTCCAGTTTTCAGCAGGATAAACCAAAAACAAATCTTTCTTTGTTGTCACCACAAAAAGTGTAACGACTTTAGAAACTAGATTTAGCTGCTAATGAACGCACTCCTGCTTAGCATGGAAAAAAATCGAAGCTTATGTTGCGGCTGTGACTGGTCTGTTATTTCCTGAGTGTGTACCTCTCGTTCATGCAGTGTTGCCAGATGTATGCTAATCATCCTATTTGTACGATTAATTTTACCCTATTTCAGAGTGGTGCGATACAGACGATATAAATGATATCAATTTGGCCAGGAATAGAGCTTTTTATACTATTTTCATACTGTGATAATGCATGATAATGACACATTCAAGCTGTGTCCTGCAGATTTGACCACGGCAAGCAAATAACTGCATCCTCAACGCAATGTAGCGTTCTCGACTTAACTTTAACTTGAATTGGATTTGAAGTAATTGTTTTGTTTTTTGTTTTGTCGACAACTAGTGGCCACAATAATTAATGAAGCTAATCTCATGTCACAGTAAGTTGAATGATGCAGACAGGTTTGTTACTGAATACTTTCTAATATGCTTCTGCCTTGGAAGCTTTGTATGTTTAAGTGTTATGCAACTATAAGTACTTGATACTTGTGTATATTGACAAAAGTTCCGTTGTAGAATGCAATATTGTTCAATTAGGGACACTTATTATGTATGTATAGCTTGTGTGCTTAGCTGTTGTGTAGCTGCTGGCTCCTAGTAGCCTATAGCCTATCATGTTTACCTTTTGTAAATGATTTGACTAAAATACAAACAAAGGAGCATTGGAAGGAACGACGTAGATACAAAAACACTGGGATTACCATATCGATTCTAAACAATTCACAAGATCGTAAAACTTGCCTGACGAGGATGCAGGTGGCCGCCTTGCCTTCCCCCACGCAATGAATAAAACATCTCTGCAATTTACATGATGTATATACCTCAAAAAAGTCAGCCTGCACACGACTTTCAGATTCATACTAATGCCCCATGAGAGTGAGCAGTAGAAGCCAGTTGAACTCATTTGTGGGGAAAACAATGAAATTGTAAACTGGGGGGAAACAATCTAATAGAAAAGCTCCATGAATGTAAATAGGTCTTTTGAGTTGTTATATATCGCATAGTGAGTACCAGGAAATCAGGTTAGCATGCACCTGAGTGGCTTCACTGTGAGACTGAGAAAACACATTAGAACTTGTGTACAGACGAATGTGCTGTCCAGCACTAATGACATTAAAACACACACAAAGGCCTCCTGTGTCAGCAGGTATTAGGGGAATAAGGTCTTAAATGTAAAGTAGCTGTTGGTTCAGGGCACCAGGAGTGATATTTAAATCATATTCTACTGGATAAAAGTGTGTGATGCAAGTGTGTGTTGTATATTTATTTAATTTGAAAGTGAGGCTATGAGGTAAAACATCTACAGCACAAGGACTTGGGGTTTGTGAAAATTTAGTGATATTTTATAATGTACAATAAAAAAGTAACTATTTTTTTAAATTAATTTCCAAGGATTTAAATTGTTAATTTTTAGTTTTTGATTATCAGTAAATAATTTGCCAGGATTCTTAATGATCATTTCTATCCTTTATTTATATTTGTAAAGTATTAACATAGACTTGTAATTATATTTTTATGACTTGATTCCAATGTCTATTTTAAAATTATTTGTTTAAAAATATATATATATATTAATAAAATATTTATCATTATTGGTAAAAAAAAAATGTTCATGGATTTTTTGTTGTTGTTGACTCGTACTATACATCAATAAATTACTTGGATTTTTAATAATCATTTGTAAATTAATTTTAACTCCAATTTTGAGACTTTTAATGTATTTTTCTAAATTATTTGTAGATAAATTGTTTAGATTATAATAATATGCATTGTTTTTAATTGTGTATATCATTTCCATGACTTTTTAATTCTGATTTTGATACATGTCTCTAACAACTTATTTGTAGATAAATGTATATGTTTTTAATGTTACATTGTACTATTTTTTATTATGTGTAAATAATTTAGATAGGTTCCTAAATGTTTTGCTGAAACTTGCTTTCTATATAATATTTTATTATTTGTAGATAAATCGCTAGATGTGCTTGCTTTTAATGTACTCTTTAAAAACATAACCATTTTTTTATTATTATTTGTAAATATTGTGCATGGATTTTTAATGGTGGTGCAATGTTGTTCAGACTTTCTTTTTATGTGATATATACCTTTGTTTAATTTTGTTCATATTTTCAAAGACTTCTTTCTAATGTATTTTTAAAAGTATTCTTAAATGAATTGTTTAGACTTTTGCAAATAATTTGTATTTTTAATCTGTATCAAATTCAATTGATTTTTAATTGTGTTTGCTTCTGATGTAAATTTGTAGATAAATCACCTTGACTTTTTTATGGAAACATTTTTTCCACATTTTTAAAAATATATTTGTTAATGATTAGCATTTATTCTCAATTTTGTTTTTGGGGACTTGTTTATAGAGTTGTTTTTGCTTTTGCCGTGTATATTTAAAAATCATTGTTTTCTTTCATTATTTGTAAATCATTTGCATAGATTATTATTGGTGTTGTTTAGACTTGCTTCTTATGTGGTATAATGCGTGAACTTTTGTATAATTTCCGACAAAATTCTCACGAGGGGGTTTCAACAGACATATGCAATAAAGTGAGACAACTTACGTGTCATTGGTCCATGACGCTGCATGCTTACTTTACTTTACAGAAAGAACAAGTGTGTTATCTTTGAGAATATAACTTAAGTATAAATTTGGGCATAACTTGGACTAAGGAATTAAATGAAATTAAAAAAAGACATTCTGCACACCTGCTTGGCATTGTTGACACATTGCAGGTACAAAGCTGCTATGTTGGAGCAATGGAGAGTTTTGCCATGGTTTTCTTTGTAGCACGCCAGGATCTGGCTCTGCAGGTCTGCACACACAGGGTACGCCTCGTAGCGTCTGTGGACAGGAAAGGGAAAGGAAGAAGGTGATGAAGATGAGGTGGCATAAACCGAAGGCAAACGTGACGAACATCTGCGGCCCTTAAGGTAGAGAGTTTGGCCAGTTGCTCTCCCTTTGAAACAAGGACCAGCATTAACAGAAAAAAGTCAATGCAGGCACTGCTGATATGACAACAGAAGGTCTACAAAGCATTGATGGACACCATCATCCACAGTTCTGATCAAACAATTTTTCTTTAACTTTCAAACATGTTCATACCAGATGTCAGCGCGTTTGAGCATGCAGGATTTGCATCGTGGTGTCTTGTCCAACATAACCTGCTTTTTTAAGTCTCTTTGCACAGCTCATAAAGATCCATAATGATGATGCCGAGGCTTATTACGCTAACAGCAGCGTCATCATTTTGTCCACGCCAGTGCCCAGGAAAGTCAACCCGTCAGCGACTTGAAGACCCCCTGTTGACAAAATCTGATGTTTGATTCGAGAGAAATTATCCCCCCCGTTGGATGCAAAGCTGGGGTTTGGGGACAATATGGGTAATTACCCAGTGTGCACTGCAGCAGGAAGCAAGTACAGCGTGTTCATGTATCGCCACACGGTTCAATGTGTTGCATTTTGGCATCCCACCTGAATATTAGCTGTTCCTGTGTGTCAGAGCATTGAACAGTGGCAGCCATCTTTGCCACCTTCCTTATGTGGTTCTTCCTTATTACAGCGCCTGTGGGCATCTACAGGGACGAGTGTGGCGGCTAATTGCTTTCTTAGCTGTTGTTGGTACCGCCAGGTGCATCCTGCTGATAGAAACCGTCGTGTTTATCACCAACAAATTGACTCTTGCGAGAGAAAAAGGGAGACAGGCTATTTTTTATTTTTTTTTGCTTGCTCTGTGGGAAAGAAGCCGAGACTGCACTTAATTTAATCTGGATGACAAGTGCGCTGCTAAACACGCAGACAATCCAACATAATCTATCATTAAAATGAACATAAAAATTGTGATGACACTCTTTCTTTGATTCACTCGAGCTGCCCTCCATCATTTACAACACAGCAACGCCGTGTTTCAAACTGATAAATAAAAGACACACCTGACTTATCATCAATACAACAGTAAAAAGAATACAACACAATGACACACAGGACGCAACAATACTTCATTGCTGCAAATACTTTGGCACTTAGACAAACTGGAAACTAAGAAGGGGTCATATGATTTTTTCTACATTTTAAACACATCCTGGTGGTCTACATCAGTGGTCCCCAACCTTTTTTTAGCTGCGGACCGGTCAACACTTGAAAATTTGTCCCACGAACCGGGGGGGTATTTATTTTTTTATTTATTTTTTTCATAAAGAAATACAATCAGGTGTGCTTACGGACACTGTATTGATCTATATTGATATATAATGTATATATTGTGTTTTGTATGTTGATTTAATAAAAAAATTTTTTTTTAATTTCTTTTGCGGCCCGGTCCCAATCGGTCCGCGGCCCGGTGTTTGGGGACCACTGGTCTACATAACACGTAATGGTGGTTCTTTGGTCAACATTTTGCATGGATTATGTTTTACTGATCATCTTCAAGCCGCTTTCTGACCGTCTCTTCAGGATGCCTTTATCATTAATTGATCGATTGTAGCTGAGATAGGCTCCAGCGCCCCCCGCGACCCCAAAAGGGAATAAGCGGTAGAAAATGGATGGATGGATGATTACCGTGGACCAAGTTGAAAAACTTATTCGGGTGTTACCATTTAGTGGTCAATTGTACGGAATATGTGCTGTACTGTGCAATCTACTAATAAAAGTCTCAATCAATCAATCAATGCGCAGCTTTGTGAGTGGTCTTATTTACGTGGCTGCACTATGACGGCCTCTTCTCCCCACTAGTCAGTAGGGACAGTAGAGAAAATATTCATATGGCCTCAGATCTCACGTGAGAGGAAGGTGGGGGGGTTAATCATTTTGGAGTGCAGTCTCCTAAAAATGATGGAAAGTGTCACTCTACATAGTAACTGATGCTTTGGTCAAAGTTGGAATTACCAGGAAACTCATATAAAGATATTGAACACTCTGCTGCCATCTCGCGGCTAAAGTGGATAGTGCACCCCCCAAGTCGTCATGTTTCATGTGTCCTGTAAACCTGACCGATTTGAATTCAAACTATATGCTACTTTGTATTAGAAATGGCAACAGGAGAGTGTGTATGTGCATGTACAGGCCAGTCTGCCGCACAAAAGAGGATTTTCTTCCTTGCCACTTGGTGAAGGCGGTCACATTACTCTCCCCTCCCTGTTTTCGCCAAGATTGCTCTCTATGTCTTGTCTTGTCTATACATTTTGAGAGCCTCCTTTTCTGCGCTGTCCTCCGAAAACATGGAATTAATATGCTGGACTCTCGACTCAATTGACAAAATCTTGACGAGGAAAAGAGGTTCTGGGAAACCTGGCTGCCCCGACGGAACATTCGCTATTGGGTAAGTGAGGAACTCTTAAAATAAATTGAGAATCATGTGCCTCTCAGTTCTTCCGTCGAGGACGTGGAAGACATCTAGCTATTTAGAACTTTGATTGCAGGGTATCTGCTAATTGGGCTGGGCATTGCTTTGGTGTATCGTCAAATTCCGAAGACAATGGCAGCCGTTTAAATTACCCAAAATGTGCTCAATGCAAAGGAAGGCATCGGTCGAGCTGTGGGAACACGGACTGTGGCGATTTCAGAACTAAATCGTAAGTTGGATAACATTATTGAAAGCCTTGCTGAAATGCGAAAATTGATTACTTAGAGGGCCAGCATGGACAATTAAATCAGACAAATCATTGAATTGTCTGCTCGCTTGGAAAACAACAATCCTTATCTACGAATCGACTCCTTAAATGGCCTTGACGCTGCTCACAACAGAAGAAGGCTGTTTTTTAAAACATCCCTCGGGGACATCACCTACACCCTGAACAATGGGCATATGCACCCCCCCGCCCCACACCTTTGCTAACCAAATATTAACATTGCTGTATGTATACTTTTGACCCAGCAGATTTGGTCACATTTTCAGTGAACCCATAATAAATTCATAAAAGAACCAAACTTCATGAATGTTTTTTGTGACCAACAAGTATGTGCTCCAATCACTCTATCACGAAAAAATAAGAGACATTATGTTCTTTACAAGTGTATGTAAACTTTTGATCGCGACTGTATACACACACACACACACACACACACACACACACACACACACACACACACACACACACACACACACACACACACACACACACACACACACACACACACACACACACACACACAATGCCACACTTTGAAAACCCTTAGTGTACAACAATGTACTCTACAGCACAGGGAAAAAAATGCATAGGCCAGCTATTGTAATACAAATGACCCTACTAGAAATAAAGTATGGTGACATTTGGTTACGTCTCTACAAATTAAGGAACAATGTCATAGAGGCGTTTTCGTTTTTTCACTGTTTCCATCTCCCCACAATATGATTTTATTCAGTGTCCCCAGGGATTCATGGGGACATTTCATGAAATTCCATGAGGGAAGAGACCCAAATAGACACATCAGGCGAGATACCGATGCCTTTTAAGTGAGCCAATATGTGTTTGTTTGCTAGCGTGCTGCAACCAAGAGACAGTAAATTTAAAGGACTGTATGGGGGGGCTCGCCTTGTGCCATCAGTAGCATTAAATGTAAAAGCCTCTATAACCATGCACGCACACACACACACACGAGATGCACTGACAGAGGAGCGAGTGAAAGGGAGGGAGCGGCAGGTTTAGATATCAACGTTACACGGTCTCAGGGCTTGTCATAAATCACAAAGCATAGAGCAGAGGGGCCACTGCAAGATGCTTGAGCAGCCCAAAAAGGTGCATCAAGAAAAGAGGATACAGAGAAAGTAGCGCTTTAATGGCACATAAGGAGGTTGAGAGGAAGGGCAGAGAGGGCGAATGCGTCCCATTTAACATATAATTAGCTCGAACAGATTACCTGCTGGCTTTCCTTCAAAATGTCTTTCTCAAGGTGTCCCTACATCATTATGGAGCAGCTCGGCTGCACACGTCAGCACATTTCCATGCAGGTTTGCACGGACACACAACTTATTGACTGTCGGCTGACAACAATATTGTGATCAATGCAGTGCGAAAAAGCAGACGCTCAGCTCGGGATGTATTATGAAAATGTAATATCATGGGTATTGTGGCCAAAATCAAAACAGTTATTATTGTGGTATTGTTGAATGTCCTCAAAAAGTACTTTGACACACAAACTTAAATAGTTCAATTAGTTGTATTGAAAAATAAAATAAAATAATACAACAAATTGATTTAAGTGCATTGTACAGAGATCTTGGTGAACAAACTTGCCCATGTTGTACAGCAAAAGTAGTTGTGGAAAAGGCGGTGTTGCTACTGCTCTACCGTCTTGAATAGTAACAGTAATTTAGTACAGTATGAGTAATTTCGAAATACTAGCTTTGTTCTACTCACTGTTGCGTAGATGTACGGATAGTTAGCCTGCAGACAGTGCATCCATATGGTTTCTCTTTTTTCCAGGTGTAGAAGACATATTGTATTAAGGTGTGTAAAAATACAGTAAGGATGTAACAATTTGAGAATTTCAAATCACGGTTATTGTGACCAAAATTATCACGTTATCATTATTATTGTGGTATTGTTGAATTTGCTCAAAAAGTATTTATACACACTGAAATCCATCCATCCATCCATTTTCTACCGCTGATTCCCTTCGGGGTCGCGGGGGGCGCTGGAGCCTATCTCAGCTACAATCGGCGGAAGGCGGGGTACACCCTGGACAAGTCGCCACCTCATCGCAGGGCCAACACAGATAGACAGACAACATTCACACTCACATTCACACACTAGGGCGAATTTAGTGTTGCCAATCAACCTATCCCCAGGTGCATGTTTTTGGAGGTGGGAGGAAGCCGGAGTACCGGGAGGGAACCCACGCAGTCACGGGGAGAACATGCAAACTCCACACAGAAAGATCCCGAGCCTGGGATTGAACCCCAGACTACTCAGCACCTTCGTATTGTGAGGCAGACGCACTAACCCCTCTTCCACCGTGCTGCCCCACACTGAAATCGTTTGACCAAATTATGTTTTATTAAACATAACTGAAATAAATAGACACTGTTATAAAAGCCACTACTTTCACTGATAGTGTTTTAGTCTTAGTATTTTATCTGTGTCAATGGCTAAGCTTTTTTTGTTCTAAATATTGGTTTGTACTGTAGCACTTTAAGATGTATTGAAATGAAAAGTGTGTAACAAATAAAATAATTTATAATTATGTATTATTGTCAGTCCGTGTTTTTATCAAAGTGCAGTTATCAATCTCGGTTTTTTGATCAATTTATTTAAAAAGGTAGCTCTAACTGTCGGGAGTTTTGGCAGTCATTATTATTACCGTTTATCGTTACACTCCTACAATGCAGGCTTGTTTTAACAGTAAAAAGTCTTAACACTTCGGCTTACAAAGACAGTAATTGTGATTGGACCCCTCTGTGATTTATCCCCCATCCCTCTCCTACATGCTACTATGTTTGGATAGATTCTTAACTTGTCCCACCCGCCTATAAAGACAAAATTAAATATGATTGGATTTTATTTCTGACAACATTTTTGTCTAGTTTTTTTTCGTAGACTATGTCAATTAATTTCGTCACTGTTTTTATCAACGTGCATTTGTTGTGATTTGCAATCGTCCTATTTTAGTCATGGAAAAATAGGTAATTGACGATAACTTACACAAAAATTTATAGTCAACAAAATTAACAGTGATGTCCATATGTAAGCTAGCTAATGATTATCTGGGGTATGGGCAGTATTGAAAAGTGGAGCCTTACCTTTTGTTTTAGCGTTTTCTATCAGGCACGCTTGCTTTGTTGGCACAGAAAATTCCAACAATAGTTAAAGGCAGTACTACGGCTGAGTGTTTAAGGCGGTGCCGAGTGTGCAATCGGACGTGACGTACAACAAAAGGTATACTGTACCATTTGATTTTATATAAATAGGTACTCTGCAGTGCTGACGGAATTCGACCAGTACCTAAAAAAGTTCGGAATTCAGGAACCATGTATACCTTCCGAAAAAGGTCACGGCCCACATTAAATTTAGATCTTCACACAATGTCAAAGAGGCTTTTGCTTGAGGTGTGATATTTTTATAGATTCAATAATACAAAAAACACCTTTGTGAAGTACAATAAGTTAACCTTTTACAAATAAAAATCAGTACCATATATTTCTAAATTGGAATAATTCCATTAGAGGGATCTTGCATCGCCCAAAAAGCTTTGTGAAGTACTTTCTTCTTATTGTTTATGTACCATTTTCTATTAAACACAGAATATTTGTTCTTATTGAAATGCAGTGTATTTGCTATCAACCTATCGTTAATTAAAAAAAATAGTGCAGTGCACAAACTTGCATTACTAAAACAGCATCATATTATTATCATTTGATAATGATCATTATAACACTCATAACGTCAGTTTTCTACTATTAATTTGTGCCGATGCTACTAAAATCCTAATGCATTTTTTTCTTCTGTTTTAAAATAAACATCAATCTTGTACTAATTACTACTAAATCCTACAAACTCTGTTTTTTGTAAACATAGACGCGCACAGTGCAGTTGGCCATAAAAATGACTCTGCGGACAGTATGGATCACTTTGGTCTGCTGCCAGATTGAGTTCCCAATCACCACGTTGTCTATTCATCATCATTAGGGTCCACTTAGGGATTAACAGGGTTAAGGGGTGGGTGCCGGTCGCCCCTTAAATAGCTTTCATGCTCCCTCCAGTTAAGGCAAGTGTCAGTATCGAGGGGGGGTAAATAAATATAAACGATGCAGTTACGGAGAAAAATGATGAGCGTTTTGCCCATGCTACTTTTTAAAAGCAGACCTGCGTGACCCCCGTGCATCAGTGTGGACGCATCCGAGAAAGCTTGGGGATAGGAGGAGACACAATGAGGAAAGAGCATCACTTGCTAAAAAGGTGCCAGTGTTGAACGTAACAGCAAGCTTTATGCAGTCAGAGAGCTTTCAGAGCAGTTATTGACTTTTGTCACCTACTCTGACACCATTTTGTCCCTGCACCTTGGTTGCCTAGCGACATAATTAGGTCTACTATTTCAAGAAAAAAATAACAACTCCTGGTAAACTCCTGTCATTGTGACTAATTAATCTGCTGAGTGAATTTTTTTTATAATCAACCACTAATTGCTTGGTTAATTTTTGAGGCGTGGTTATTTTTCAACTAATAGGAGCGCTGCCAAGCTCAACAATGTATTCACATTTTGCAGGGTAGATTTTTTGATTCAGGCTATTTTGTCTTTGGATTTCTTCCATCCTCTGTAGGAAATAAAAAGTAAGTAAATAGACGCCACAGAGGAACACTTTTAGCAAGTTACTGCCTCTAATTAGTTTGCAGTATGAATGTTAATGCTATCATTCATATGCTCATGTGTCACGTACTTAAAACACATTTGTCCTACCAGCACAAATGCTGTAATTATTGCTTACTTAATCTTCATCATTTCTACTGGAGCTAAGGGCCTACACAAGGTTTCTCCAATGGGCTCAGTTTTGAGCAACCCGCTTGATTTGCTCCCACGTCAAGCCAATCTCATGGTGTTCTTCCATGACAGTTCTCTTCCACAGTTTCTTTTTCTTTTCCCCTGAGGTTTCCACTCTCAAGCCTGCCGCTTGGCGCTTGTCTTTGGTTTTCTTAGAGCAGTGATTTTTAAACTGTGGTACGCGTACAGTACCATCAAGTTGTACGGCAAAAATATCACCTAGTTAAGTTATAAAAGGTCCACACAGCCAATTTTTTTGTAAGTATGTTTTCGGGTTGTGAAGTGTTCAACGGAGATAATTGTTATTTTGTATTATTGTTATTGGGTTGTGAAGTGGCCAACAAAGCCGATTGTTATTTTGCATTCATGTTCCTGGGTGGGCGCACCCTGCAGACTTGAAGGAAACATATAAAGAGAAACAGGCCAGTTTAACACACCAGTTTCGCCACAGTAGCCAACACACACAAGCAGGCTCTTAACAGGACAGCAAAAAACTAAAGTAAATGTAATGTATATGAATAAAGGTTAACAAAAGTGTCTATGGTCTGCAATAAGCAGATAATATAAATAAAATAAATACTAAAAACATGTTTTTTTTTCTTTATTCAAACAAAGTGTTCCTGTTCAAACTGTGTGTAATGTTACAGGGGCCAAAAATATTACATATACTTGTTTAAAAAAAACCTCTGCCTTGTTTTTCATGAAAACTTAGGCCTACTGCGCTACTGCACTTTAGAGTTGGTCATTATGGTGGTATTGGGAGTGCCAAGTGCTTTCTGCAGTGGCACTTTGTGAAAAAAGTTTGACAACCACTGCTATATAAATTGAACTTGGACATAAGTTAGAGTAGTCTGTGTACAGCTTGAAGGCCAGTGTAGATTTACCGCCGTCTAAAAATGACTTCCTAAAATCACCGCAGCACCCCAGCACTCATGCAGCCCCACACCACGGCGCTCTATAAAATTGTTGTTAGTACACCTTAGCAAAGCATTGTATCCTTATTAAAAAAAAGACAAAAAAAGAAAAAATAATTAAATATAGATGAACAAAGAATACATTTCTTGAGTTAGTAACAGAAAAGATTTAAAGTGCATCATTTTGCATGAAATAAAAACAACGCTTTAACCTACTAAACAAACAAAACATATTTTTAATCAAAATAAGGTAGTCAGAATGAATGGCTTCAATAAGCACATTTTGCAGTGCACAACTTTTCGAAGCGGGGTTTGAAGCATGTTACTGCATGATACTGATAAAGCATGTTACGTCCACCCCTCGCCTCCCTCCTCCCCCGGGTGGCCCGCCCCCACTATTTGAGAAGAACTGTTTTGACAGTGGATGTGACACAAATAAGTGTTGTCAGATATGAAGACAATAATGCCTGTGTTTTAGATGATTTTTAGCATATACTGACTTACAAGCTGTAAACTAACTACTCTATCGTAAATCTAAATTTTAAGTTCTATCAATTTCTGTAGCTGCAATAAAAATCCTTGCAGAAAAGTGAGGGGTGTACTAATTTTTCTGAAAAACCTTGAACACTATATACTGAAAATGGTAGCTATATATAGTTTCCTCTGTTCTGGGAAAACTGTTGACAATGGTTTTTGCACCAAACTCACTGGACAATAGCATAGTTTTGCTGGAACAGAAAAGTATGTTCCCTAAACTGACCTGAAAGGTGAAAACATAGAACAACATAGTGCAACATTTTCCTTGGTAAGGTGAAGTATTGAGGTTCAGACGGTAACTACTAACTTTAATTGGTTGGTTATTTAAGAAATGTGTCCCAAGACTTTGTCCATGTTATGCATCAACCTCAAAAGTCCAAATTTTTGGTGATGTTTCATAGGTATTTATAATAACCTATCCCCATCCTACTTTTAAAAGCATGTATCCCCAAATGTTGCATTATTTTAGAGCAGTGATTCTCAAACTGTGGTATGCCAAATAATCACTTAATTAAATATTCAAACACAGTGTTACTGTTCAAACTGTGTGTAAGGTGGCCAACATATTATATATACTAGTTAAATAAAGCCTTTGCCTTGTTTTTAATGACTACTTAGACCTACTACGCTACTGTATTTTGATAGGATAGGATAGACTTTAATTTATCCCACAATGGGAAATTATGTTGTTGCAGTGCAAGTTTTTAGCAGAAGTAAAATATAGTGAAAACCAAAAAAAATGTATGAATACTACATATTGCGCACAAATATGTATGGATAAAAGAAAGTATAACAAAAAACACTAACATTCGTATTGCACAGCAAGAAAATAGATCACAGCAATCACTGTAAAGTCTTATGGAATTGGGGAGAAAGGACCTGCAGTAGCGCTCCTTCATGCAGTGTGGATGTAACAGTCTAATGCAGAAGGAGCTACTCAGGGCCTCCACAGTGCCGTGCATGGGGTGAGAGGTATTGGACATTATGGATGTCAACTTGATCAGCATTCTTTTATCAGCCACCTCTTCAATGCTGTCTAGTCGGCAGCATTGGACGGAGTCAGCTCTCTTAATCAATTGATTAAGTATCTTCCTGTCTCTGACCGTGCTGCCTCCACCCCAGCAAACAACGGCATAGAACACTGCAGAAGCCACCACAGTGTCGTAAAAAGTGTGCAGCAGTGACCCACACACCCCGAAGGACCTTAGTCTTCTTTAGAGGTGTCGCCAACATTGACTCTTCTTGTACACAGCGTTTAAATTGTGAGTCCAGTTCAGTTTAGTGTTGAGGTGAACACCCAGGTATTTAAATGTTTCTTAAAGAGTCAAGTGTTTTCTGAAGTGGTACTAAGTGAAAAAAGTTTGAAAACCACAGCCTTAAAATGTGCCCAATCCACTGCCATTTCCTTCACTTGATGGTGACTTCTATCATCTCCTGTTTAGTGCACTGCCATAGATTGTTGTTAGCTATTACATTCAGCCAAAAAATACCTAAAATGCTTTAGAGCCTAGAATTGATAAATGTCTGTAGTTTCTTTATGCCATTTGGGGCAGGGCTTGGCGATTGACTAGATTATATTTATTTTATTGTCATTTTAAATAATATATAATAACATTTTGTTTAATGCACAAAAACTTGAAAATATATAAGATCAATAAGTACTCAGAAAATAAATAATAATTTATTCATTCTTCACATTCACACTACACACATACATGCCAAGCACAAAGTGCCTAAAAAATTGCAGTGATCATCAAATAAGCCAATTTTGTATTAACATTTAAAAAAAAAAAAAGTATTGCACAGGCCTTAAATTTTTTATGTGTATTATCATTTAGTTTGGTGATGGCTTCAGAATAAAACCTGTCTGATGGTGCGTGCATTACCTCCCGTTAGCATATCCTTGAGGGGAATGGTTGAAAAAGCGGTGAGCAGGGTGGGATGTGTCCTTCACAATAGTGTCTATTTTTTGGAGACAACGGGAGGTGAAAATGGATTCAAGGGTAGGTCGGGTTGTGTGTTCCAGGAGCTATTAACACCCTTTTGTCTGCTGAAGAGCTGCTGCCATACTAGACCAGTATAACGCACGTCAGGACACTTTGGACGAAAGATTGGTAGAAGGACAGCAGCAGATTTTGTGACAGGTTGTACTTTTTAAGAACCCTTCAGTAAAGTTGATGTTTTCTTTCTTAACCAGGAAGTTTGTGCTTTTCCCCCAAGTGAGGTCCTCTGAAATATGTGTTCCCAGAAACTTAAATGTCAGCAGCCTCTCCACACCCTCCCCGTATATCTCTAGTGGATGGTGGTCGCTCTTTTTTCTCTTGAAGTAGATGATCATCTTTATTTTCTTCTTGGTGTTCAGGGTCAAGTTGTTTACTGTGCATCACTTCGCAAGCCTTTGGACCTCCTCCTTGTGTGCCGCCTCATTTCCACCGCTGATCAGGCCCACCAATATATCGACTGGAAATGTAATGATGGCATTGGTGCCATGGGTGGGCGTGCAGTCATGTGTGTACAGTGAGTCAAGGAAAGGACTGATGATGCCGCCCTGTGGGGCTCCTGTACTCACAGACAGGAAGGAGGAGTGGTGGGGGCCCATCCTGACTGACTGCGGTCGGTGGGTTACAAAGTCCTGTATCCATATGCAGATGTTATCGTGGAGGCCTAGATCAGACATCTTGCCAAACAGTCTGCTTGGGAGGATTTTATTAAAAGCAGAGCTGTAATCCACAAAAAGCAACCTTGAATATGTTCCTGTTTTTTCCAGGTGGAGTAGTACAGTGTGGAGGGCGACGGAGATAGCGTCATCGGTCGACCTGTTGGTTGTTCAAGCGTATTGAGGAGGGTCCAGAGTGGATGGAAGAGCAGCCTTAATATGTTTAGCACTAGTCTCTCCAGGCACTATATAACAATGGGTGTTAGCCACAGGCCTATAGTCTTAAGGCCTGCTACTGCAGTCTGCTTGGGTACTGGTACTATCGTGGATGTTTTGAGGCAAGTGAAGACAGAGCAATGAGACAAGGAGATGTTAAAAATGTCTGTATAAACCTCAGCCAGGTCCCAACAGATAAGGACCCATCCAGGTACACCATCTGGGCCCGCTGCTTTTCATGTGTTGGTGTTCCTTGTACTTCAGCAGTCTGTAGAATGAGCGCCTGGTTGTTTGACACCTGTGTCGGTGCCAATACAGCCTCCATGGACCGCCTCTCAATGCGGCGAAAGAAGAGGGTGAGTTCCTCAGCTAGCAAAGCGTTGTTGATGGTGGGCGAGTTGATGTTCTGTTTTGGCCTGTGATGTGTCGTATCCTTTGCTACACAAGTTGTGGATCAGAGTTGCTGAATTGGTGCTCTATCCTCCCCCTGTAGGCATCTCTGATGCCTTTTTTCAGTTTTTCAGTGGAATTTTCCCCGTTTTGACAGAGACTGATCTAGAGTAATCGTGACCCCCCCCAATAAACGGAATCTACAATACAACCCAGAAAGAAACAGGAATTGATGTAAGGCAACTGAAATGCTGTCAACATGAGAAGGAGTAAGTTTGGTTTGTCTGGGGAAATTGTGTTTACTTCACAAACACTCACCTCCATGGAGTATCCATGAGTTTATCAAAATTCAATTATCAAACATGGTTTACAATAATTTGAATTTATAAAACTGTAATACTAACCATCAGAAATTCACCGGGGTTTATCATTAATACCGGTAATCAGTGCGCTTTGAGTACCTTGAAGGTAGAAAAGCTTTTATACAAGTATAACCCACTTAATTTACCTTGCTACAAGGTCCAGGGAAAGGAAAGGCGTCAGCTGATCCAGGAGTAGGTCATAGCAGGGGTGAGGGAAGCTTGCTGCAGTCGGACAGTAGAGATGGGGCAGCAGGAAGCGTGGACTCGTTGGGAGGAGGCAGCTGATATTGTGGACAGAGCTAAGATGATCTGAGCCACAGTGGATCAAGTTCCTCATCCAGTCGGTACAGAATGTCCTCCTAAGCCCATCCAACCTCTTCCGCTGGGACCTGGCCAAGAAACCACTGGGCCTCCCCTGCCAGAGAGGTGGATCGCTGGAGCACATCCTGAGCTGCTGCCCAAGAGCAATGGGCGCTACTGCCATGACCAAGTGGTGTGGGTCATCGTAGATGCCATCAGCACAGGAATCAGTATACATTAACAATCAACAAGGCAGTCCATTGCTTTTGTTCGGGCTGGAGAAGAGCCACAGCAGCCTCGGATCTAAGCAGGGGGGCTGCTGGCAACACCTCAGGACTGGCACCTGAAAGTCGACCTCGGGAGACAGCTCAAATTCCCAGAAGGCCAGATATGGTCCTGGTGTCAGAAACAACAAGGCAAGTGGCTGGAGTTGACTGTTCCCTGAGAAGACCACATTGAGGAGGCCTTTGAGAGGAAGAGGGACAAGTATGAGGAGCTGGCAGGTGAATGCCAAAGCAGGGGATGGAGGACCCAGTGCAACCCCATCGAGGCAGGGTGCAGAGGATTCGTCGGCCAATCTCTCATCAGAGCACTCAAGATGTTCAGAGTAAAAGGACTGCACAACAAAAGAGCCATCAAAAAGGCAGAAAAGGTGTTGAGATGGCTGTGGATCAAACGGGGCGATCTGTGGACAACAAAAGACTTAGACACAAGCTGGGACTTAATCAACCCGGCTGGGTCGCCTGGGTGAGGGCGTCTGATGTTGTGAACCCAGAATACATCACTGAGGATGTGTCTAAGTTGCACCAAAGTGTATATTAGAACACATTGGAGTTGAGGTTTCTTAACTTTGTCCAAAGGGAAATGTATCTCCAGATGGTAAAACATAGCTTGTGCTTTTCTTCACCTTGCCTCAACATCTTCCTCTGAGTCTCCAGTAGTGGTGACAATACTGACTAAATATGTGAAGGTGGTAACTCCTTCTAAAAGTTGACCTTTGCATATGATGTATCCTCCCGTATTTGAGGGGCATCTATCTTCATTTCGTTGGTCTCAGAAGAGTTCACTTTTAGTCCAAATTTGGAAGCTTTGACCTTCAGTGATTCAAACTTATGTCATTCATGAGAAATCTTGTGACTAAGCAAAACCAAATAATTAAATGTAAATTAGCATTGCACTAAACCATTTATTGTGAAGTGAAGCCTTTGTTGGCATGCAAAATTATAACATTACTACAAGGCAGTCCGCTATGAATACGCCTGTTTGCCCGCCAAATCATTTCAAAAGTACCGATTTGGAAAACGATACCCAGCCTACTGAGGAAATCAAACGCATCTCCTACTTTTTTAAAGTGTTAATAAAATTTAAAAACACTTTCTCAGGAGGTTACCTACAGCCAAAGCTTTTAAAGACAATGTTTTGAACCTGATGTTATTAGAGCGCCTGCTGACAAAAAGACTCCAGTACGTAGTTAATGAAATAGCGCCGTTAATTGGAGCATTTGCGTCACAAGTGTCAAACACAAGGCCCGTAGGCCAGATCTGGCCCGCCACATCATTCAATGTTGTCCGCAACGTTATTTACCGTAGCCCGCAACTTTATTTAGAGTGACCCGCAACGTCATTTAATGTGGATTGCCACATCATCTAATGTGGTCTGCAGTGTCATTTAATGTGGTCCGCCACGTCATTTTATGTAGACCGCCACATCATTCAATGTGGTCCGTCACATCATTAAATTTGGTCCACCACATTATTTAATGTGGTCTGCAACGTCATCTAATGTGGTCTGCAATGTTACTTAATGTGGTTCTCCACATCCTTTAATGGGGTCTGCCACATCATTCAACATGGTCCATCAAGTCATTAAATGTGGCCCGCCACGTTATTTAATGTAGTCTGCAACATCATTCAATGTGGTCTACTACATCCTTTATTGTGGCCCGCCATATCATTAAGGTGGCCTGCCATATCATGTAATGTAGTCCGCCACATCATTTAATGTGGTTCGCCACCTCATGTAATGTGGTCCGCCACGTCATTTAATGTGGTCTTCTGCATCATTTGATGTGGTCTACGCATCATTTAATGTGGTCTGCTACATAATTTAAAGAGGTCCACGACACCATTTAATCTGGTCTTCCACATCATTTAAAGTGGTTCGCCACGTCATTCAATCTGGTACTCTGAGGGCAGCCATAATTGCGATGTGGCCCTCAATGAAAACACGTTTGACACCCCTATTTGACAACGCAAACTTAACATTTATGCTCTTATTAAGAATGTATTACTGATGTATAAAATACAAGTAAAATAAAACAAGAGTTTTTTGTGTGTTTTGTGTTTTTACTGCTGCTAGTTAGTTTGGTATATTGTGTCGTAAAAAGTTTTTATTCCTCGTGTTCTCTTGACCGCAACAGACAATTTATATTCACCTTGAGATAAAGCGAGGACTGTGGCTCCTGTTATTGTCAACAGGATTACATTGAAAAAAAGATCTATTCAAGGGAGGCATTAAATAAACAATAGGCAAAGTAAGTTTTGTAGCCTGAGGGAGGAGACGCGCGACAGTGAGACTAAAATGAGGTTTTATTCTCTGCGGCAAAGCTGAAAATGTTCCGTGCGTACATAATCAGTGGCAAACACAAAGGCGTAACAATGCGGTCTGATCTCAGCGCGAATGCAAACATCAAGGTAAGACATGGCGCAGGCGTGCTTTTTAGTGCTATGTTTTGGTCTCTGTGCGGTGTCCTTGCTCAAGTCAGCAGGGTTAAAGAGAGAGATGAAGAAGCCGTCTGAAAGGTCCGCACTGACAGGAAGCTTAGGTCTCCTTTTCTTTTATATGGCTTTGCATAATTTTTCATCTATCACTTTGCTGCTCCAGACAAAGCCTCCATTGGGAGTCTACGCATGACATGTGGGGCTTCATGCAGCATGTGTATAACGCAGAAAAGGTCAGGCACTGAAACGCTGGACAGTACAATACTGCATCAGATGGAAAAGGAAAAAAACAACAAGCGGTGAATATGACAACATATAAATCAGAAGCAGAGGGACGATGGACTATTTCCACAGGGGACCAGCAGAAGCTTATCTGCAGTCGGTGTCAGAAGGAAAGCGAGCGAAAGTAAAAAGCGAGCGTGTTGTTACATTATAGCTCTCATATTGTGTAAAAAAACGTGCAACAAAGGTCTAAGAGGACAAAATGATGCTCAGGTTTCTCATAGTCATTCACATCGACGTCCCTTATGTGGGCTCTGTACCGAGGATGTCGTTGTGGCTTGTACAGCCCTTTGAGACTTTTGTGATTTAGGGCTATATAAATAAACATTGATTGATTGATTGATTGAGTTCCTATAATATTATTATTAACCTTTTCCTGGATCAAATTCTAACACTGTTCATGCATTTTCAAAAGCCTTTTTTCAATATTTGATTTGGAATTTTACAAAATAATAGTCAAGGAGGGCATGTTTTATTTTGAGTCAGTGAGCTTGTCAGGTGACAGAATGGGGTGGATGGAGCATGTGCCCTTTGGTTTTTGGTGCAGACCTTATTTTGTTTTGTTGCAAAAATGTGTCATTTTTTAATATTTATCAGTGATGCACAATGGGTTTTTTTTCAAGCCACTACAGATAATTTCATGATATTCAAGACTGATACTAATAACTTTGTGATTCTTTTAGAATGTACATTTAAGTGGAGTTTGTACACACCTAACGGAAAGAAATAGTCAAACGAAGGTGGAATTGACTTCGGTATCTTCAACGATGGTAACGGTCTAGTCACCCATCACCATCATTTCTATTTTGAAATCAAAGATTGCTTTAGTCCTTGGTTTGATTCTGGGCAAACTTTTTTCATTTTTCAAATGCAGCGGTGATAGAAACAAGTCCCAGGCTTTTTTTCGCAGCTGGTTTTGGTGCAAATACATTAGCAGCAGGTGTCTTGTCGGCTTTCTAAACACCGTCGTAGAACTGGTGTTTCATGTGGCTGATAGGATTTGACGCGTTGATAGGGTTTGACGCGTGATGCTGTTTTGAATGTTTGCAGACCTTTTGATGAAAATAGCACGGAAAAATTCTGAAACAGTAAAGAAGTCCCACGTGGTCCACGCCTTGTTTGTTACTTCTCCCACGAGGTAATGTAATCGTTGCTTGTTGCAAAAACAACAAAAAAGTTAAGGGCGGATTTTCATAACATTTTCAGGAAGTGTTCAAAATAGGATAAGAAACAATTGATCAGATTTTTGTAGTTTATAATGAGCTTTGGTAAGTTTACGAATGGCTTACAGCAAGGCACGTAGTTGACAAAGAGCAATAATGTCATCACTCTAACCCACTTTACCCATCAACATCAAACCATTTCTTCAGTAAATTGCAATATTTTAGATTTTTTTATATCAATTTACTGAATTTGAACCAATTGACGTAATAAATGTTATAAATAACAATCATCCATCAAGTTAACTAAATATTTGGTTGTGGAGAAAATACATTTCAAGCACCTATGGAAACACTATATTGAATGAAGGCTACAACTTTTTCACTTCTGATACGATTCTGATATGATACTGTTAGTGGAGCTTTAAGCATTGGCCGACACGCTGCAGAACTGCGTGTATCGGACATTTTACATGCAAGCTTATATAATTCCACACTTGTTTTACAAAACCCAAAACCAGTGAAGTTGGCACGTTGTGTAACTTGTAAATAAAAACAGAATACAATGATTTGCAAATCCTTTTCAACCTATATTCAATTGAATAGACTGCAAAGACAAGATATTTAATGTTCGAACTGAGAAACTTCATTTTTTTTGCAAATAATCATTAACTTAGAATTTAATGGCAGCAACACATTGCAAAAAAGTTGGCACAGGGGCATTATTATTACTGTGCTACATGGCCTTTCCTTTTAACAACACTTTAAAGTTTGGGAACTGAGGGGACCAATTTTTGAAGCTTTTCTTTCCCATTCTTGCTTAATATATAGCTTAAGTTGTTCAACAGTCCAGGGTCTGTCGTATTTTACGCTTCATTATGCGCCACACATTTTCAATGAGAGACAGGTCCTTTTACTATGAAGCCACGCTATTGTAACACGTGGCTTGGCATTGTCTTGCTGAAATAAGCAGGGGCGTTCATGATAACGTTGCTTGGATGGCAACATATGTTGCTCCAAAACCTGTATGTACCTTTCAGCATTAATGGTGCCTTCACTGGTGTGTAAGTTCCCCATGCCTTGGGCACTAATACACCCCCCATACCATCACAGATGCTGGCTTTTGAACTTTGTGCCTAGAACAAGCCGGATGGTTCTTTTCCCCTTTGTTCCAGAGGACACGACGTCCACAGTTTCCAAAAACAATTTGAAATGTGGACTCGTTAGATCACAGAACACTTTTACACTTTGCATCAGTCCATCTTAAATGAGCTCGGGCCCAGCGAAGCTGGCGGCGTTTCTGGGTGTTGTTGATAAATGGCTTTGGCTTTACATAGTACAGTTTTAACTTACTTAATGTAATGATGAACTGTAGTTACTAACAGTGGTTTTCTGAAGTGTTCCTGAGCCCATGTAGTGATATCGTTTACACACTGATGTCGGTTTTTGATGCAGTACCACCTGTGGGATCCAAAGTCACGGGCATTCAATGTTACGTGCACTGATTTTTCCAGATTCTCTGAACCTTTTGATGATATTACGGACCGTAGACGGTGAAAACCCTAAATTCCTTGCAATAGCTCGTTGAGAAATGTTGTTCTTAAACTGTTCGACAATTTGCTCACGCATTTGCTCACAAAGTTGTGACCCTCGACCCATCCTTGTTTGTGAATGGTTGAGCATTTCATGGAAGTTGCTTTTATACCCAATCATGGCACCCACCTGTTCCCAATTAGCCTGTTCACCTGTGGGATGTTCCAAATAACTGTTTGATGAGCATTCCTCAACTTTCTCAATCTTTTTTGCCACTTGTGCCAGCTTTTTTGAAACATGTTACAGGCATCAAATTCCAAATGAGCTAATATTTGCAAAAATTAACAAAGTTCTCCAGTTCGAACGTTAAGTGTCTTGTCTTTGCAGTTTATTCAATTGAATATAGGTTGAAAAGGATTTGCAAATCACTGTATTCTGTTTTCATTTACGATTTACACAACGTGCCAACTTCACTGGTTTTGGGGTTTGTACTTGCAGATATCGGACAGTTATTAATATCAGATCGGGACACACCAATTTCTGATACATTTATTTATTTGTGGCAGCCCGCAGACACTTTTCCTTTCTAGTGAAAAAAGTAAACCAGGGGTGTCCAAAGTAGGGCCCACGGTGCACACAAACACACTCTTTACTATTGCAATCCTGTGGCAAACACAGCGTTGCATAAAGTTTGGGAACCTAAAAATGCCTCAAAGTTCTTCCCAATAGCCATATTGAAAAGTGAGAGGATATAATAAGGTCGGAGTGATGCCGTCTCGTTCCGGTCAAGAGAGCTTCATCATATTCGGAAAAGTCTGGCGGGAATAAAAAAAAGGCGAGGAACAGATGCAGTGCACACCTACATAAACAGTCAGTGCACAACCTCGTCGTGTGTACCCACACACACACACACGCCGCCTCCCGTGAGGTCCTACCTCTCGCACTTTCATTTATTTTCAACATGGCTGAGGAAAATGCCGGCGTGAGCCTCTGGAATGAAAGTAACACATTTGGACGCTGCAGGCAGAAAGCTATCACATCCTTGTAAATAAATTGCATGAATGTTGTTTATTTACAGAATGGAGGCGGACAGTACAAGACTGGACAAGCACTATCTCATCCTCCTATACATCTCTGATGCTGAGGCCAAAGATGCATCATTAAGTCCAATTAACCCACAGCTATGATGCCCCCATGACATCCCAGCCCTGCTCTTGTAACACCAGACCTTTTTGACATTTCATTAACACACACACACACACACACACACACACACACACACACACACACACACACACACACACACACACACACACACACACACACACACACACACACACACACACACACACACACACACACACACACACACACACACACACTCTTTACTGTTGTAATCCAGTCACAAGCATTCCTAATGCACCTCCTTTAATCCAATCACCCAATTTCAAACTCTTTGTACACATGCCTGTGTCACATGACTAGCCGCCCCTCACAGTTGGCGCTGTCATTTAGCACTAATGTTATTCCAGTGAGTGATATATTTTTTTTTACATTAATGCGATTTGGGAAGTCTCAGCTCCAGCCTGTGCGAGTCGAGTGCTACACCCCTGGTGGGCCACGCTAATCAGTTTCCATCGTTTCTCAGGGAGACAATGATCCCAGTGTTAGCACTGACTAATGACAAACTAACACAATAAGCTCGACTTCCCAAGGGCCTGGGGCCCAATTTGGGCCGGGTGCTTGCGGGCTCCTCATCCACTTTCCCTACATTACTATGGAGCCTAACGATCTCTTATTAAGAAGACAAATGGAACAAGGATGGGAGAATATTCTTCAAGTTCTCAGGTTACATGTCTGTGTTGGACACATGACTGCTTGGATTGGACTTTATTATTAGTGCCATAATAAAGCAATCAATTGTCAACATCACGATTACTCAAATACAAGCGCGGGCTTACCATTAGGAACACACCAGCAGTTCCCTGGGGCCCCCAAAACATCACATTAATAACAATCTCGAATTAAAGCATGGCCACCATTAAGAATGCTTTTTTTCACACCAGTCACACAATTCAGCCTTCGCAAAAATAGTGCTATGCGTCACATCCGGTCCAACTGTGCTAACAAAATGAACATGTCCCTACTGGATTACCGAACACAATATTGACCCCAAATATAAGACAAAAACATATTTTTTTAAATGTTTTTAAAAGACATAACAAAACATAGTGGAAATGTATTGTTTGATGTTGTAATTGCCTTAAAATTTGCATCATAACTTCTCATTTGTAGTTTGCTAACTTTCCATATCTATTTTCCTGCAGGTCTGTGACAGGAAGAAAAGTTCTGACTCAGTCCATGTCCACACAAACACGGATACTTAATAATAGTATACTAATCTCTGCGTTTAGGCCTTTTGTCCACACACAAACACATACGTTTGTCCTTAACGCAGACTTTTGCAAACGCTGGCAAAGGTGGCAAGTTTTAAAACTCTCCGCTCAGCATGTGTGTGTACACGGCTCAAACGGAGACTGGTACGCATCTGATGACGTCACTGCTGTGCGCTGTCATTTCCAGGGCTCAACAATACTGCCTTGCTGGCTTTAAACACTCTTTAAAATGACTTACTGTATGTTTGTACATAAACATAATATTATTTTAACTCTACATTGGTTAAAAAAGATGCATCAAAATGTGCTTTGCGACACTCCCGTTAGCATAATGACAGTCAGCTATTTTGGATATGATTGCTGTCGGACCTCCAGGTGATGGAACAACTTTGACAAGCAAGACTTTTTGCTTTGTGCCATAAGAAAGGTGCAACATTATCTCAAATTGTTAATCCTTAATTAACGACAGATTATGAAGTTAACTTCCGTGTGTTGGTTCCATTTGTGCGACTGTGCGCACGCGCCCGAGCGACTAAAAATAAAAAACATGATGTATCCTTCCTCCTTTTGTTATAATTCTACAAGAGTTTTGCAGGGGCACATGCTCTTTCGAAACTTTCGAGAGGTTTCCTTGGCTCCTTGTTAATGTACGCTGATTTTAGAAATAATGTACACTTCACTGCACATGTAATATATCACTTTGCTGCTGATTAAACATGTTACATTTCTCAAGATTTGGGGTTTTAACTACTTTAAACACTAAAAAAAGATTCATAATGTTCCCTGGGCTCTGTGTAAAGTACAGGCTGGTTTTATAGAAAATGTACATGTCATTGTGCATTTAGTATATCAAAATATACTTTGTAGAAACAGTAGTGTAATGCCACCAAGTCAGTTTTTGCTGCTTTTACAGGCTTCTGATTGGACATAATGTGCATGACAGCAGGTGTATGCGTTTGTGTGTAGAGAGAGACAGTTTTGAAATAACACTTGTGTGAATGGAGATCATTTCAACCCCGGATATACATTTTTGAAACTATCCGTGTTCGTGTGGACATGGCCTCAGTCAAAGAGAAGTCGTTTGGGGTCACCTGTTGCTGTCTAGAACACAAATACATCAGTTTTTAGTTTGAATGAGTCCTCAACTAAAATTTTCACTAACATTTTGTACCGGTTTTCTTATATCATCTTGGTTATCATACGGCCAAACCTTACAAGTAAAAATCTAGCCTGTGTGCCTGCGTCTTCTTCTGTTTTTCAAAGTTAAAAATGTAATTGTGACAAATACAGACATTTTTTGTGACTGTGTTCTCTTAAACCACTATTGGTATGCTAGCACTGCCAGCATTCAATACTTATTTTGATGTATGTATGTATTATATGAAGCAGATTTTAGTAAACAAAATCAACAATACATGACTTTGTAAAGCCATTTCTTTGGTTCTAAATATATTTTTATAATAATGTAAGTAATTCAGAACATATCTCAAGATTTGTTTTAGGTTAGATACAAAAATACATTAATACCATTGATTAATTTCAGATTCAGGCTTGCAAAAATCAATATCAAGTCAACCAATTGTGATGGGCGTGTCACCTTTTTTGTGACAAAGCCTACTTTTACTGAAAAGCTTTGGCTTTAAAAGCCACAAAAGAAGCAGGCGACCTTGAGTAGCCAGTCTTTGTGTGCAGGAACTTACTTGAACTTGGCATTCACTTGATCTGCAGCTTTGTGGTAGTTCTCTGTGGTGACCTTGTAGAACTGAGCACTCTGCAGAAAAATAGAAAAGGACCGGCTTTAAGTCCAAACAACTGTCCACTGAACAAAATCAGAGGCTACTTTTCAGCTTAAAGCACTCAAGGTCAAATAAAACACTTGATGCTTGTGTCATCTACGTATAAAACAGAAGTGTGAGGAGGAGGCTATTGCACATTGTAATAACAGCAGTCAGATAAGGTCAGAGGTTACTAGTAACGGTGGACAAACACCAGGTCAGAATCCCCTCCAGGCGGCTTGTCGTAAATGGAGCCGGGCCACTTCATCTGAACGACTTCTTCAAAAACGGCCATATAACTTCAGTGATACAACATTTATACTACTCAAGGAAGGTCTGCTTCCTTGCCCTCGCTGGCTGTTGTGAACATTTATGATCAAACTGAGCGGTTGTAAAATGCAATAAATGACTTGATGGAGAGAAGTAGGAAACTTCAGGTGTTTTATACAAAATATCGAGGATAGGGATCTAACGATAGGAACATTTCACGTCACGGTTATCGTGACCTAAATTATCATTGTTATCATGTGCTCAAAAAGTTACTTATACACACACTGAAACCTTTTAACCAAATTTTATGTATGTCATGGTGCACCTGCATTGTGGTTGTTGGCGTGCCCTCGAGATACAGAGACAGTAGGCAAAGTGCAAATAAGAAGATATTTTAGTTAGGCACAATAGGTACAAAAAAGGTGACACTGGCAGATAACCTCTCCTGATTCATGATCAGAAACAGGTGAGTCCGCTGATTACTAATACGGAGCAGGTGTGGAGAACAGCGCTCAGAAACAGTGGTTAAGTCACTGCAAGACAAAACCAACACAGGAAGTGGAACAAATATGATAGCGATAGGCACGAAGAAACACTGAATACAGGAACACAAAACAAAACCCCCAGATATTTCCTGCATATGACGATTTAAGTTTTAAATTAAATTATACAAATCTGTCAAACATTTACGTATTTAATCGGTAATAATTACAGTTTGTTTCGAGTTAACTCAAGTTTAATTGTGATTAATCACAGATAACTATAATTTTTTGCTATTAAAACATTTATCCTAGACAGATAATTGTATAGATTTTATTACCATGACTGGACACTGAGCTTGTTTTATTGAAAGTATTTTTAAACAATATGCTTTTTTGAACAGCTCAACACAAAAAGGACATAAACACGTTTTTAATGTGCATTAAAAAAATTACCTGCAACGTGTTGTCTTGCCAGATTTTGTATTTTGTAGATATCACTTTCACACATTAATAACACACAATGTGGATTGTTACTATACTGGTTTGACTCTCAAAGATGTTTGGTAATGTAATTAATAAATAAATAATGTATTACTAAATAATGTATTACTACCTTAAATAATACTTCTTATATTTTGTACATTACATGTTGTACAAGTTAAGGTATTCACATCTCTACATGACAATGTTTTAACATTCTCTACTTTTTAATAAAATGTAATATTCAGCCTGCTGAATATTACTATCAATCATTACAGGCTATAAAATAACATAATATAAATATCAAATACAATACACTTTATTTCAATCTGCCAGATAACATGTATTTAAGTCACAGACAATATTACAAAATCTTTGACAAAGCATGATCGTAATGTAAGATGATTTTTCATTGTTTTAGTAGTTAGACCGGATGTGACGCGTAATGCTATTATTATGAAATGTATTGACATGTTTTCACAAGTCTCCGGTTAAAAATAGACTTTAGACTTCCTGTCTCCGGTCTTTGTTTCTGTTGAGCTTTTTAATCCATCTCACTAAAGCAGTTAGTGTAACAATCTACATTTTATGTTATCAATGCACTCAACTGTAATGTAAACAGCTGCAACGTGCGCCAGCAGGCGTTCACTCCAATGAAGACGTCTCACAGCGATCAAAGATAAAATAGTCTTGTCTTGTCAGAACAAATTACCATGGTTTTGGATCTAAGATTTCTATAATGTCCCATTTTCTTTGTGCATTTCTGCTTGTTATTTTCGAGCTTGTGGCTCAACAGTAACTGAACACCATTTCCCCCCAAGGGTAAAAAAGAAGTCAGGACGCATGTGCGTTAATCGCGCCTTAAAAAAATGTGCTCCGTTAAAGGAACTACCCAAAGGTTGACTCATCAAGTTTTATTATATGTCTTCTTATTGTGTGAGTGCAATAGTTAAAAGAAAATAGAAGAAATGGAATCACAAGACAACAAAGCTAAAACAATGGATACAAAAATACATACACAGGTTTGGATGATCATTTATAAGCACCTATTTTAACCGTCTAAATTAATAAAGTACTGTATGTCTTAGGTTCTCATGCAGTAATGTGATTTTTTTAAGTTTAGATTGTGGTATGACGTTTGTAAAGGGGAAAGATGTTGATGTGTCTTGAATTTGTGTAGCATTTAAAATCACTAATGATTAACACTCTAATTGCTTCTGCTGAAAATGGCCAGTATCAACAGTTTATGAGCTTTTTTAAAAGGTACGGTAATCAATCACGGTTTTACAATAAGCCTAATTTAAAAACAGAAATACAACATTTTACTGGTTTCATCATTATTGCTGTTAATCTTTACATCCCTAATCCAGGATTAGTTGCTTTGTTTTTAATCTGGTAAAATAAAGGGGTCCTGTGGGCCGCAGCTTCTCCTCAAGAAGACATTCATCATAATTGGGCAAAGATCAATAGGAATGAGCTGCACTGCTAAAAACATCAATAGTTAGGTTGGTGAGCCCAAACAAGACGGGACATGACACCGCTGAAAAGCGCAGACTGGATGCCTTTTGGACACCTGTACTACACACTGTCGTTTACAGTGAAATGATGAGGCTCATTCTGTGACATCAATATGCAAATTGCATTCCATGTTTGCTTGAAATGTGAGCAGAAATTTGAAGTGCATCATTTTTTTTCATTAGGTCAAGAATTTCATTGTCACAGGATCATAAATTACTCTTAAGATAACTAATGCATTGATTCATTGTTGTAGACATGACCCACTGATACGCAACACAATAGTCTTCACAAGGTGTTCAAAGAATGCTGTAGTGAGCCTCTGAGTACAAGTGCACCGCCACAAACGTGTTGTTTGGATCATGTTCTTTGTGTGTTTGTGTTACTAATCTATTTGGAGCATCGGGCCCTATGATTTCTGCATTAACAGAACTAAATTAATATTCAACATTAAAAAGACGACAAAAAGAAGCAAGATGAAAAAATTCATTTGTATTTCTTATCTTGTCTTAGATAAGAATGCAAGTTATGAAATTACATATTTTTGACACCGTTCCCGGTCACGCCCCACCCCAAATGAATTACCTGTCTGTGGGAAAAATTGCATACTTGATTAAAAATGATTTAATTTTCAGAACATGTGCAGGGTCATTAAAAAGCTATTTGCAGGCTGAAAGAGGCCCCCTGGCCGCACTTTGAACACCCATATTCTAAATCGTTAACAATGTAAGTTTTTGTTGTTGCTCTATCTGTGCCTCTGAAACCTTTACCACACTATGTTTCATTTTAAGAAAAGAGCTTGAAAGAAAACGTGCTGTTTTTGACAGAGAAAGGGTATCCTCCTGGGTGCTGAGATTAAATGGAAGACAGAAAAATGTCTAGAATGCTAAATTTGAAGCGGTAATAGCTGTCTAAATGGCAATAATCGAGCTGCTAATCCATTCGGGATAGACAAAAGGCCACAGGTGACAGTGATTGCCACTTTCAATACACACAATGCCTGCACAATCGAAATTCGGTAGTACAACTCAAAATGTGATCACTTGCTCAGCACCAAACAAAATGCTGTGTTTTTCTGCTATTTTCCCAACTGACTCCTGAACAAGCTGTTCACCTTTTATAGACTCAGCGATGACAGCAAAAAGGTACCATGCTCATTTTGTCTCGAAATATCATAAATGGCCACAAAGGACAACAAGTCATGGAATGAACAGACTCCAGTGATGTGTTTATGTCCGGGTACAAATCAATAATTATCACCTCTAAAATACATCCAGTTTTTACTGGAGTTTTGTATGTTTTAAAGCAAACAAAACTCGGCTCAGTGGGTGGGGTTAGAGGTAAGAAGGGTGTCGAAAGACAAATTAAGTCGTTAGTGCTAATGCACTGTGGCGATATGGAGGCGATAGAAGCGGCATTTAAAAAGGAACTAAGTCCTCCAGCTTCATTTGTGGAAAAGACGACCCTTTTTTAATGAATGGGGGTAAAATAACTGCTGATGGCTTATTTTCCGCTTATCTGCTACTGCACACAATTATGCAGATGATACAAGGATTGAGAGAAATTCTTCTGTTGTCTGCTGGGTTGAAGATGTTGCTTATTTTATTTATTTTATTACTTTATCCTGATATTTATCAGCAGTTCAGATTTCACAAAAAGCCTCTAAGACAGGGGTTTCCAAACGCTTTATCACTACACTACCATCAGAACTGTCTAAATGAAGTTACGATAACTTATTGTTAAAATGTTTAATTATTTTAAATTTTAAAGCCTATGTTTATTTCCTATTATTTATTCCAAATCAGTGTTCTGAATTGTGAAAGTGTGTGTGTTTGTTCATAGTTTACACAGCTGTTTTTACTTGTGATTGATGATCCTAATGATTTAATCCTGCATATCAATTTAATACCAAATTAAAGAGGTAAGTTTGCCTAACATGTAAAAATACAGTACAACCTGCGATAAAGTCCAATTTTCAGGGGGAATCGGCAATACGATATCATACAGACCTACGCAACATTTTCTTGCTAAGTAGCAGAGTGACAATCATAACTACTATCATTTGTTACCTAAATAAAAGATTTGGGATTTACAATATTATCAAAATGTGATGAGAGACACCTCAGTTAGCTCAAGCAGTAATTAAAGCAAGCTGTAGATAACATACAGAACAATAGCACATAACGTTTTACTGTTACACAATCCCCCACCCTTTCAGACTGTGACGACACTACAATATGAAGTATAACCAATAAAACATTAAACATTTAAATAATGTGAAAGGTAAACTTTTACAGTGTTTACCTTCCTGACGACCTCTCTAATATTTTGTAATCAGAAACATCAAACACCGATAAAATCCGGCAAACATAGGAAAGTAAGGAGAGACAGTGTTTTGCTTATTACACATCATGCGCTGTAGTGGATTTAAGTGGGTGTAATTTTGAATTGGGTGTGATGCTTAGACATTTTTTATAATGTCCTCATATTTTAGTGGACAGGTGAGATTGTGTGGCACCTTTTTGTAAACTCTATGTGTTGGTTTGTATTTGTCTGCACTACGGTTGTACGGTATACCGGTATTAGTATAGTACCGTGGTACTAATGAACCATATTCGGTACTATATCGCCTCTGAAACGTACCGGTCCCCCACTTCCTGCGCCGTCCTCACGTCACGTCATTGCTGGTTTACGAGCAGAGGAGCATGTTGGGCGGCACGCAATCACGTAGTACTTACAAGCAGACACAGTGTGTCGACAGAAAAGGGAGAACGGGCGCATTTTGGCTTAAAAACTAAAGATAAAGGTGAAGTTATAACACTGAAACACCCTCAGGAAGAGGTGCTTTAAGACATGGCTAGCGAGCTAGCGGCTAACGTCAAGCCCCAGTCATATATGTGGACTGACAGAGGAGTAGAGCTACTTTTAAGCATCGTTTTGGAGTTTAAAGTTAACAAAACTCAACAAAGTGTTTACTGGGAAGTTTGCCAGTCCAAGTATGGTGACATTTTTACCCTATTTTTGGAGCGGTACGGACTTGGAGGGACATCTGAGGAATTTCCTCATCGGAAAGAGGACATCATAAAAACAACTACCGACACTAAACTGAAAGCGATTCGTGGAAAGTACAGACAAGCAGTCGACGCAGGTGGAAGAAGTGGTTACGGTAGAGTTGTTTTGCTGTACTTCGAACTATGCGAGCAGATCTGGGGCGGTTCTCCATCAACTACATCCATTCAATTTGGAATAGAAACATCAGATATTGACACAAGCTCTCACAGGAGTTTGGACTCTCCATTCACCCTTGACAGCCTGTTCACAGACAAAGATATGCCGAATGATGTACAAGAAAAGCAAGATTCCAATAGGAGCAATCCACAATCTTCTGTGGTGAAAGAGAGAAGAGCTCTACTTCAGGTATTGTGCGCTAACTTCATTGCTAGGAAGTAATATTGTTAAAAGGCAGATATATGTTGTATATCTGGGCATCGAAATATTTTATATGAACTGCGCGGCAATTACAAATGCTCACACATGACCACTTTCAACAATGTGGAACGTGGAACAAAAATACTTGCTTTGGAATCAGAAGTCAAGATGGCATATATTAAAGTTCAGCTGTTTTAGATGTATTTAAATAGTGTTGTATTAAAAATGCTTTGAGTAGTTTCTTGTAATAAATAATATTGAGTTAAGTAAAACTGCAGTTGCATTAAATATAATTTTTTTCTGTCAAAATAAAAATACCTCGATGAAGTGCTTTATTGACACATTGTTTCCCGACGATGTTGAGGGCCATTCGACATGTTGTAAATAACATGTAGCTATCTTACACCTGTGCTAAAGTGGGTTCATCCCAAATAATGTATTCATGATTATTGAATGTTATTTTGTAAAAATCCTTATACAAATGTTTTTTTTCTTCACTAGGCAAAACTGAACAACCACAAGCAGGACAGACTAAAACGAAAACTTCCAATCGAGACAATGTTGCTGAATGCAGTAGAAGAAGACGTCCAGATAAAGAAGAGACTTCTGGACATGATGGAGACATCAGAGAAGCGATCGTCTGACAATTTAGACAAACTAACATCAAGCGATGAGGTGGAGACGTGATGGCGACAGGCCTAGTTACACTGTTCCTTACACCTTACACCCACCCACCGCCTTCCCCGTCCTGCCGCCTGTCCCGGGAGACACCCCCTCCCCCTGGAGAGACACCACCTTAGCTAACAAATTTTCTGGGGGAAACACTGAACTACTTGGTATCGGATCGATACCTAAATGTGTGGTATCATCCAAAATTAATGTTAAGTATCAAACAATAGAAGAATAAGTGATTATTACATTTTAACAGAAGTGTTGATATAACATGTTGAAAGAGAAAGTAAGCAGATATTAACAGTAAATGAACAAGTAGATTAATAATTAATTTTCTACCACTTGTCCTTTATAATGTTGACAAAATAATAGAAGGGAAAATAACACAATATGTTACTGCATATGTCAGCAGCTAAATAAGGAGTCTTTGTTTGTTTACTTACTACTAAAAGACAAGTTGTCTTGTATGTTCACTATTTTATTTAAGGACTTAACTGCAATAAGAAACATATGTTGAAAGTTTTTTGTTAAAACAAAGCCAATAATGCAATTTTTTTGTGGTCCCCTTTATTTAGAAAAGTACCAAAATAATTTTAGTACCTGTACCAAAATATTGGTATCGTTACAACACTAGTCTGCACTATAGGTGGTGAAAGGTTGTTTGTACAAATAGATATGATGCTATGTCATTGAATGTATTTTCTAAACAACAACATGACTGCAAATTGTCAGTTGCTTCTTTTAGACTGCTTTTGTGTATGTGCACGTACTCCCTGAGTGTACTGTACGAGACAACAGTGACTGACACACCAAAGACAAAATAATTATGTAATGTTATGTAATACACATGGTCATTTGGTGACATCAGTAACATTAGCCAGAAGAAGAACGATCTGTCACTTCAATAATGGTATATAAATGTTTCAAGACGTACCACGGGCCAGATTTAGGTCGATGGCGGCCTGCACATGTCCCGCGAGCTGTAGTTTGGACACCCCTGTTCTAAGATATACTTTTAAAGAGTGCTGCTGCCCTGGATTGCATCCATAGAGCAGTCTACCACTTACAGCGGGAAGAGACTGTTATTAAGTCACCAAACAATATTTCTTATCTGAAAGTTGTTTTTTATTTTTAAAAAGGATGTTTTATGTTAAAATTGTGCTGATTTTGGTAGCCTAAGCACCGATTAAATTGAATTCAATTCCTTTCAGCGGGCGACGTTTATTTGAGATGCAAACAAGTGTTTTGAGTTAAGAGCTCAGACGTGTAACCAATTTGCTCATAAGTTGAGGGACTAATGTACTTAAAAACATTGATTATCTCACTGTTGGTTTTTGTCTGATATTTCAGAATGAATTACTAACAAAAATCAAGGTACCTTTGCATTTGGGTCAATATGGTTCTTCGTTTTTGCCCAACTATTGCCCTATTGTCACCACACTCATCCACCATGGGGGAGCTGAAAAATCTAATTTCATCAATACCCAAAGTGAAACAAATGTATAGAAAATATGAAAAGAGTGGTATAGGGGAAAATGCTGATAAGAGAAAGAAAAGAAAAACAAATCTCAAGCAAGTTGATTGTTAAATATGAGATTGTTTTACAGAGGGCGGGTATTAAGTGAAGATGTAATAAATATATAGATATTGTTTTCAGAGACTATTTGTGGCGGCGGTGAGAGGCGGCATGAGAGGCAGCAGGCTGAGCTGCCTTGCGAGCGCACTGATGGCCTGTCACTGGAAGCCTCTCTGATGAATGGCCATGTTGGATTGGAACAGACGTGTAATATATATCAGGCGTATATTTGCTCTCGCTCTCTTTCTCCGTGTTCCTACTTTGCGCCAGGGTAAAATATGTTGGGAGAAGCCTGAGGTAAAAAAGACGAGAGAGAGAAAGAGAGAGCAAGAAACTGTAAAGATGGCAAGTTTAAAAATGACATTTGGAGCATCTGCGCTGGAAAAACAGATGGTTCTCAGCACAAAAAAGCAGCACTGCAGTGGGCGCCTCCTGCTTGCTAAGTTTTCGAGAAACTTATCATTGAACTAGCTCGTTTTCTCACTCAACCTTTATTCTCTCAGATTCCCTTTTCTCAGTCTGGATTTGACGTGTGAAAGTGATGTGTTGACACTTTGATGCAAGTGATATCGATCAGAGGCCAACATGGCTGATGGATGGTCAGTGCTTGGAGTCGGTAACACCTCTGTTAGTTGGGACTCATTTAGTCTACCATCACCAATGTGCTTTTATAGGCTATAATGAAGACATATATAATGCCCGGGTAGTTTTTATTTGTCTTATTCAACAGAAATACTCCACAAATTAAAGGGGCTGTTTGGAACCTGCTCAAAGTTAAGCTTATGTTACCTTTACGTAACATATATATTTTTTACATGTCTATATTTGTCACTGTAACTAATAGTTTTAAATAAAAATTGCTCGTCAGTTCCAAGGAATTATTTTGTCTTTGGTGTGTCAGTCACTGTTGTCTCGTACAGTACACTCAGGGAGTACGTGCACATACACAAAAGCAGTCTAAAAGAAGCAACTGACAATTTGCAGTCATGTTGTTGTTTAGAAAATACATTCAATGAGACAACATTAGCTATCCAAATCGCTATCATTAGCTAAAAACACACAAAGCTAAGGCGTGTGTGTGCTACATAGGTCGTAGTACAAGTCATTACGTGCTGAAAGGCGTAGGGGGGCGGGGTGCAATGCTAAAGACACTGCAATAAAGATTGCAAACATCCTTTAAGGGCTATGCAGTGAGAGAATGCTCACACCTATCTTTTTTTTTTGTCCTAACTACAGTCACACGAGTAATTTATTTAAACCGAGGCATAACTCTTCAACACCTGAACTTCTGTACCTAAAAGCGTGAGCATTTATCACAACATGCACACCATACTGTGTTGCCTATGCGATTTCCTTTCTCGCAAACACCACACTGTGGGACTGTTATTAAACCCCATACAGCAGATTGACTTGACATTTCTCACAAGCTCTACAAAACACATGACTGTAGAGGCTTCATTATGCTATAACTTCATAGCGCCAGCTCGCTTCTCCCCATCCAAATACTCCATCGGAGATGGACGTGCACCTGCAAAAAAGACCTAAATATCTAATTTAACCTTACATCAACTGCATTGCGGACCTCATTGCTGTCAACTTTTTTAGTACATTATTTCCAGTATTTGGCTTTTCCTGATTTTCCAGTTAAAAACAATGTACTCTTCTTTGATTTTGAAGCAACACGTACATAAAAAGTGACTGATGTTCCACATTAGTTTAATCTCTAAGAATGTTTCAGTCACCATTGTTCACTAATAAGCTACAGTAAATGGCTAGGAAACACCAGCTGTGGTTGTTCATTCCATCTTTTAGCATTTCAACAGATAATTGCATGTCAAAGATGTATAAAAAGTATGGCGTCAATCAGTGCCAAAATCTGGTAAAATGATGCCTCGGTTTGGCTCTGACCTGGAGATAGGAGACGTTAAAAGAGACCAATCAGAAAGCAGGGGGAGTTGCTGGGCCGTCTTCTCAATGCCTGCCTCTATCGTGCCAAAAGTCAGCAAGGCCGAGCGCGTAGCGTGTAAACCGAGTCTTTGCCCAAACAGAGATGGCACGAGCACAGAAAATGTTTTTTTACAGACACAAATTTTGGCACTGCTTTGATGCAATATGAAATGCTTAACTTTAAAGTACCAGTAGAGTGGAAAAACAATTTGCCTCTATATGACACCTAAAGACTTCCAAAGTTTGCAAATAAATAGATATGATCAAAATAGTATCTATCTCACAAAGATTCTCGAGCCATTTTGAGAGATAATGAGTAAGGCAGATAAGTCATTGCGTGACGTAGTGGTAGGAGCCGCAGGTCCCTTCTCCACCAAAAACAATGCAAACAATTGTGCAAACTTTGTGAGAGCCAACAACGATTACTTTGGGTAATATTATGATTCAGAACCTTATATTGTTGATCCTGAATATAAGGAGGATAATTTACAAGTGTTAGAAGCTCTGCTAAACAAATCCAGCTTTAGTGAAACATTATAGCATCATGTAACAGTATTGCTAAGTGCTAAACAAGAAATACAAACTACAAACATAATAAATTGATAACTTATTCCACAATGTGTTCTTACTTTGATGACGACTGATAGGACGTCCATATCTTCCCGTTTAGATGAAATTAAATCATGATACACACGTAGGGTTAACAAGGAAGTCTCCCTGCAGACACAGTCTTCGGTTGTGTGTGTTTGTCTCCATCCCCGGGTATGAATTGAATGTAACAGATTATCAGCTTCTAGATTCAAGGCTAAATTCTTCTATTATCCAGATGAGAGGCAATATTCACAATCTAGAATAACTTTGACGAGACGAGTCGCAATGATGCAGGAGCAGCAGGACATCGCTGCCGGCTCACAGTAAAGGCAGCAAAGGGCTACTTAGCTGTCTGTATCATTGCGCCACTATGAAATAGTTTGTTTGCGTTAGCGCTTATAATAACAACATCGCTAATATTTGGTTAATATTCAGGTCACAATATGTATAAAGAGTATTGTTGGAGGATTTTGAATGGTTATTTAGAGGGTTTTGTGGGCAAAATAGAGAACCCCCATTGACTACATTGTTAGCTGACTTTTCATGTATTTATTTATTTACGACTTACAATGCATTAAAAAAACTAAATAATTTCTGTACACATCTAAGATAGAGATTATGAATGACAGACAACACATCTCTGTCAAATTTTTGCATGTTTCCGGTATAACTGATCTGATACTATAATCAGAGTGCAGAAGCGTTCCCATTGTCCCAATCTCGGAAATAGACAAAGGTATTTGGAGCGACATATTCAAAATGTCAGACAGAATTTGTGGCATTTTGTGATGTTTAAACTGTGTTTTTGCATACTTTGCGGATTGTAAATACGATTGGATATGGTTTAATGGATACAGTGAAACACAATTAAGCATATAGAGTCAACTTGTTTTTCCACTCTACTGGTACTGTAACGTATTTGGCCAAAACACCATAACATTTGGTACATGCCTTAAAGAGACTGGCAAGCACCATTTTGGCAAATTTGAACAAGATTGGTTGAAAAACATCAAGCAAAACGTGCCACAATTAACATTTAAAGGCATGCTTTGTTGTTTGTTTTAAAAGAGGATCCTCTGTTTCTGATTCTGGCTGTTCAATGTTTTTTTCTAGGTTTCCATTTGCCCATGAAGGTGACATGTTACCACATCTACAGACCATTTGTACTCTTTCTTTTTGTAGTCAAGGACTTGAAAGCAGCATGGTTGTGGGACTTCTTATTGTTGACCCTTTCCTTTGACTTGCAGGTATCACTTACTGGGACAGACGGCATTGAACGGCCATTTGCGCAACGTGACAAAACCTTGTATGCCTCCCCAGAGTTCAGTTTGGGGTTAGTGTTGTTTCCATGAGAGGCGGCGGGGCTTGAAAGTCTGCATGACCCTTTGTCCTACTTTGTCCTTGAAGCACAAAATCTGCAATATATGGTAGTATATGGGATTTTGATCTATGGGAATTCCTGTTCATTCATCCAAAAGTGTGGGTCAGAGGCGACTGATGAGGATGACACAGAAGGCATTCGATGAGGTTGAGGTCAGGAATCATTCAAAATTTCTCAGAAAGATGAAGATGGACAAATCAAGAGTTATTGATTTGTCGATGAGTTGTAAAGAAAATTGTGTAAATGGATAAAAAGGTACCAAGGAATACCAAGTGCATTGTTCTGACTATATACAGTACATGAGTGAAAAGGTAGTATGTGATGTGGGTTATTGCACATTCCGTAACAAATATGATTATAAATATTTCACAGTAATGATGAGTGGATATTAGACAATGTGAGTTATATACAGTAATCAAAGTGACAATATTGAGTATTGCAATCGGTGTATAAGGAGGTCCGTAGGTCAAAGAGTTGGATTGTAGGTCAGTGTATAAAAAATATTCACCAAACAGGACCTCCATTTCCGGGTTATTTCCAGTGCCATGTTTACTTTCATGGTAATGAAATGTAATCCATGACCGCCCTTGTGAAATGTAATCCATGACCGCCCTTGTCACTTGCCCTATTGCCCTAAAAAAGTTGACCAACATCGACATCAAGAACATGCTGTGACTGCCCTTGACTTTTTACTTGTTAATGGACGAGGGGTGTAACGGTAAGCGGTGTAATGATAATTTGCGATAAAATTCCCGACGGTAAGTAATACCGTCTAATTTTTTAATTACCGAAAAACCGTCATTTATTAATGCATTTTAGGCAACATGCGCACTAGCGTCGTTTGGCTTGATAATCATGGCGGACAAGCTACACAGACTTTGCTCCGGAGATTTCCCCTCGTAGTAAACAGAGCCAAGCGCTTGGTTTAACATCATTTTCTGCCTTGAAATAAAATAATGTTTGCCTTGGTACCCTTCCAACTTGCATTGGTGCTGTAAAATATGAGCCCTCCTTTAAGGCAACACTTGTCTTGACCTTAAAAAGTAAAAATTTGAGGCCTGTATATGGCTGTTATTTCATGCTCAGAGGACTCTAATAACGTTGAAAAACATAATCAGAAGGTTGGTAACAGGTTATTTTTATGCTCTACCTATGAAAACATTGCATTTATTAGTATTAATCACACTTTGTGAAAATGTGTTACTGGGATAAACGAAGGACGACTAAATGAGTAAATGAGTGCTATGTTGACCAGTCGGTTTAAGGTTGATACAAACTGTTCCAATCTCACCCTCTCCTCCAGTCGTGCCACTTGCTCCCTGTAGAAAGCATCCTGCTTGTTTAGGTCTGCCTCTTTAGCCTCCAGCTGCTTAGCCTGCACACACAAAAGAAAATATGTAATCAGTGTTGCAAAAAAATAAATCACGAAATGCACATATGACTGAGACACGTCAATTTAATCTGTGATGTGTATTGCAAAGAAAAATGCAGTATTTACCATAGCAATCAAATGTGAGCATGTCTTCATACATTTTGGTACATCCCAAAAGGATAACATCCGTCATCTGTATGACGGTATGTATATTTACAGAACTATAAACATACAACTGATATTCTAGTATTGAGAACAAACAACAACTATTTAAGGTGGAAGTAAAAGTTATTGATTTGAATCCAAATAGTTGTTTTTTAATGATAGCAAAAGAAGCTTAGAGCTCTCCACTTATGAATGTGCATCTAGTGGTGGACTTCAATGAGAACAACCTTCACCCAAAGACATCAAATGATGAGCTTCAATTAAAATATTTGATGGCAACATTTCAGTGCAAATCAAGCATTTAAGGTAGTCCAAATAGAGTGGTTAAGCCGGATAGACTGTGTATTACTGGACAAAATACTTGAAACTGGCAGCACAGAGCTTCAAGGCCCATGGTAGAAATAAAAGAATACTGAAAGAAAAAAGAAATCCTTGGCTCTACCATTAAAAAAAAACAGTTTGATTTGAAGTTGTCAAAGACTTACCTTAAGTCCTATCTCCTTATTGAGAAGCAAATTGAAAGAAAGTAAGGGGGCAGAGAAGAAAAAGAATGTTGAAGCAAAGCCGTATTCAACTATGACTGGGGTGTAGTTGGGGTGGTACAACGCACTATTTTGTGACTTGAATATGCTCACTTTCTCACCTGATTTTACAACCGATACGCTTCTTCATATGTATGCATTAAAGTCCCAGCCACATTCTGCCAAGGACTGTACTAGGGGATAACAGCAATGCAAATGAGGCCTTGAAGCGGAGTGCTTTGTTTGAAGGAGAACGAGATAATGAAGGTAATACACCTAATGCAGAAAAAAATGCATTAGCTCGTCCAATTTCCCTGTGCATTGATAACCATCTGTGTTGAAATACTCAATTGACTAGCAGGCCGAGCTGCATGTCTTATGATTGTCATGATGTCTAACACTTGAAAGTAGACATCAAGGGGGAGGGTTTTTTGTGCTAATGTTTTTTAGGGGGTGGGGGCATCCTCTGTGGTATGTTGGAAATTTGGCGATTTGGACACAGGACACAATGACTGAACAGACTATACTATTGAGGAACTATTATGTAGCAGACATTTGTTTTAATAAAAGCTCAGATCAATCCAATGACAGCAGGGATGACAAAAATGTTGGTTCACAGCACACTACGATATTTTCCATCCATCCATCCATCTTATTCTGCTTATCCGAGGTCGGGTCGCGGGTGCAGCAGCCTAAGCAAGGAATCCCAGACTTCCCTCTCCCCAGCCACTTCGTCCATCTCCTCCCGGGGTATCCCGAGGCGTTCCCAGGCCAGCCGGGAGACATAGTTTTCCCAACGTGTCCTGGGTCTTCCCAGTGGCCTCCTACCGGTCGGAGGTGCCCGAAACACTTCCCTAGGGAGGCGTTCGGGTGGCATTCTGACCAGATGCCTGAACCACCACATCTGGATCATCAATGTGGAGAAGCAGCGGCTTTACTTTGAGCTCCTCCCGGATGACAGAGCTTCTCACCCTATCTCTAAGGGAAAGCCCTGCCACCCGGCTACTACCAACAACTACGATATTTTATATAGGCCCAATTCCAGTGTTCACCTTACTCACTACAACTAGCCCTGCTCGTATGCGCTCTGTGCGTACGGGTTGACACACTCAACATGCGCCTCGGCTCAGCAATGTCACCGGCGCACTGCAGCTTATGTGGATGAAACATACAGTACAAGTATTTTTCAAAGGCAGTGTAGTGCCATTTTTAATTCATTAGTACCACGGTAATTTATTAGTATCTGTACACTGTACAACCTTAGTCCCAACATAAACTCCTAATGGACTTAACGGTTGAGATTGTTTTTCTATCATTCATCATGCTTCAGTTGATGAATAAACAAATAATTACACAGAGAAAAAGCCCCCATTGACGACTGTTGTCTCTTGTGAATATTTTGAAGGTATGTAACGTTAATGTTTAATTTGCAAGCTTTTTGTCAGTATTTTAGCCTAACATTAGCTAGCGTCACAAACTAAAATGTAATATATAACTTATGAAGAAATTATGGAAATGTTCTCCTTGGGCAACTCGGCATCTGAAATCTCACCTCTGAAGGGAAATATATATATATACCCTCTAACCCTCTTTATGCCCACTACTCCTATAGGCAAAAAGTAATTGGGACATCACTACCCTCACGGGAATGCACAAAACTTAGGGATATGGCTAAAAAGTAGGCCGAAGGGGTGTATTAGGACTGACCCTTACTTGTATACACAGACAACATAACAGGTGGCTTATAAGAGTTGAATGATGGTCAATGATTACTGAAACTTGGGTGAGACGTAATGTTATGTATGTATTTTGATCTTGACCCTATACGGCACAGAATATGTGTGATTTTGAAGTGTATTCTTCCATGTGTTCTATGTGTAGTAAGGCTGCAACAACTAATCGATTAAATCGATTTAAATCGATTATACAAATAGTTGGCGATTAATTTAGTCATCGATTCGTTGGATCTATGCGATGCGCATACGCTGCGGCTGCGTCTCATGAGGTGGCAGTAAGCCAGCCAATGATGTGTCATGTGCAGCTCACGTGACGACGCCGTCTCCTTTGCCTGGAAACATTTGAAAAATGGCGGAGCAAAACAGTACCGATAGTTCAGTGGAGAAACATCTTGAGGTTAATGCTTCAAAAGTGTCGGAATACTTTACTTTAAAGACTTCAAAGAAGACAGTTTCCTGCAAAATGTGCAGCATGGACCTCGCATGGCACGGAAGTACAACATCACTTTGGGAGCACCTGAAGAGGAACTATGTTGGAGCCATGGATGAAGGGAACTCACGGTACGTAACTTTTTAAGTCCATAGTCCGGGTACATTGAGCCGTTGTGTCCGTCTTTGTGTGGTGCCAGTATGCTGTTTTTTTTTAAATAAACTACTGGAAAGGATAGAAATGTAGTTTGTCTCTTTTATCTGATTATTAATCGATTAATCGAAGTAATAATCGACAGATTAATCGATTATCAAATTAGTTGTTAGTTGCATCCCTAATGTGTAGCGTGTGCTTTATATGTAACAACTAAAGTTGTCTTTAACTATTAGAGATGCGCGGTTTGCGGGCACAACCGCGGAGTCCGCGGATTATCCGCGGATCGGGCGGATGAAATTTAAAAAAATTAGATTTTATCCGCGGGTCGGGTCGGGCGGTTGGAAAAAAAAAAAAAAGATTTTAAATAGATTCAGGCGGGTGGCAGTTAAACCAATTCGGAAATATATATACATAGTTAAATGTTGTTACCCACATACGAAAAACGAGCAGGCACCTGCAGCATATGCCACAACAGAAGAAAAAAAAAAAGAAGAGATGGACACTTTTACGGAGAGGAGAAGGGACGCCTCACCGGGGTCCGGGACCGAGGCCCCCTCCCCCGAGAGGGCCCCACCGGGAGCCGTAGCTGAGGCGATCCGCGAGAAGGGCCCGACGCACGTCCAGGGTCACCACCGCGCCCACCGCACCGACACCCCGCCTCGTCCGCCTTCGCCGCGGCCGGCGTCACGCGCAGCAGGTAAGCAGCTTTCCTGCCCGCCACCCCCGTGGCCGGGGGCTCGTAACAGGGGTCACTCCGCGCGCTCCGCCCGCGCAGCTTACCTGCCCGCCACCCCCGTTGCCGGGGGCACGTAACAGGGGTCACTCCGCGCGCAGTGCGCTTACGAAAGGGGTGGGGCTCACCCTGGTTGATATAGACAGCAGCAGGACGGTGGCCATGGAAGTCGGAACCCGCTAAGAAGTGTGTAACAACCCACCTGCCGAATCAACTAGCCCTGAAAATGGATGGCGCTGGAGCGTCGGCACCATACCCGGCCGTCGCCGGCAGCGAGACGCGCTTGGAGGTGCGCTCAGCACGGCTCCCATATGATTGCGCACTGGTGTGCGTCTGGGCCGTAACAGCGTGGCACGCGAATGTCTGTGCTGCATTGGATCAGTCTCCTTTCTTTAACAGGCAAAAGCTTTATAACCTCACTAATGCCTTGCATCGTCTATATTAGATATATAACAACGGGCGGGTGCGGGCGGATGTGGTTCTGATTAAATGTTAGGTCGGGTGGATGGCGGATGGTTGACGACTTTCTGATGCGGTTGCGGATGAAATAATTGCCTATCCGCGCATCTCTATTAACTATACATTTTAAGTCAAATCTAACATCTTAGATCTTGCCTTGAGTCAATGATGGGCATTTTTCTGTTTGTATGCTAGCACGTAGTGATGGGTTAACTAGCTTGAGCTGGTGATGAAGCTGGAGCGAGCATGGTTTGAGCTTGCGTGAAAACTGGAGCGAGCTTGGCTTGAGCTGGCGTTGAAGCGAGGGCGAGTTTGGCTGCTAGCTGTGTCGTCACAAGAAGCGGGTCCTCCATCTCTAGCTTCATCAGCACCTTCCGGTACCCCTCGTCCATCCGTTCCGCACTGTACTTCTCCAGAGCGTCCCTCGTAGGAGGAAGCAGACTTTCAGGAGGTTGTGGCTTCGTTCAAAAAAACGATATAACCATGCAACCAATGATGGCTCAGTCGAAGATTTCGAGTTGGGGATGTTTATTGGACCAACTCAAGGTCACCAGTGCACAGGGTGCAAAAAGATATACAGTGTAAAAATTGGTGAAAATGAAAAGTAAATACAAAAAAATTAAGTATTTACAAAATGCAGGAATGAAAAAAATCATCTGCCGCTCAACAATCCCCAATCACTGTTCGCACTATTCTCCAACTCTCCACAACCAACCTGCTTACCTACTCAGTGGCCTAGTGGCTAGAGTGTCCGCCCTGAGATCGGTAGGTTGTGAGTTCAAACCCCGGCCGAGTCATACCAAAGACTATAAAAATGGGACCCATTACCTCCCTGCTTGGCACTCAGCATCAAGGGTTGGAATTGGGGGTTAAATCACCAAAATGATTCCCGGGCGCGGCCACCGCTGCTGCCCACTGCTCCCCTCACCTCCCAGGAGGTGATCAAGGGTGATGGGTCAAATGCAGAGAATAATCTCGCCACACCTAGTGTGTGTGTGACAATCATTGGTACTTTAACTTTAACTTTAAATTTTACTCCCACCTTAAGACCACATGGTCTGATCCACTGGTCATGTGACCTGTGCAAAGCGCGCCAATGCGCACTTATATGGCGTCATCTGAACGTGCAACGTCCTTTTGACTCAACTCCACCATGATGACAGCCTATTGCCCGGTGAGTCTCTCTTGTGTGCGTGCTTGGGTCTCAGGTGTCTCGCGTTGTGGTGTACATCTGACCACACGCAACTCAAAACATTATATTCTCTAAGGCACAACACTGAAATTGTCTTTGTGACAGCGCGTTTGCTCGCGTGTCCTCGCTCTCCTGGCCATAGAGAGAGAGCGCACTGTCACACTGGGCAAAACGAAGAACCGGCTATTAGGTCCCTCCGGAGGTGAGGTTGACTGTGCCCTCGCTGGTTAAGAGGTGAGCGGCACCCTTGCAGGGCTGGAGTTGTGTGCTGGAGTAGTAGAAGGAGGCGGCATTGCCCGACAAAGAACAGGAAGTGGCAGCTATGGAGAAGGAAGAACTGGTGGTGGCGGTCTTGCAGGCATATGCTATGCTAGCCCCCCCTTTCAGAAAGTGGCAACAAGATGTTTGTAATTGAAGGAAGGAGCATTTGACCCACAACCTCAGCATGAGCAGAAGACAAGAGTGTGTGGGCTTTGGGAAGCAGGGTTGTTGGAACAAAAAGTGCAGAAGCTTGAGTCTTGAAAAACTGAGGTGGGCGAAGGTTGAACATGATTATTTCACTGAAGCTCTTAATCTGCTTTAGCCAGTGGCAACATGTCTCTATTGTCCTCAACAGCTAGCTTGCTGCAGCTTGGTTTAGACTGGCTAGCTGCTTTTGCCGCAGAAAGTCCATATTTTCAGCAGCCAAATACTTAATGTCTGTTTTTGGAGCTTCTGTGTCTGCAGCTGTCAGAGGTAGATCGTCTGTTAGGGGTGTGACGTCATCAGAGCACGACGCCGCACATGCTCGTCGTCCACTCTTCTGTTTGCACGTCTGCAGTGGAGCAGGAATAGGAAATGCTAAACCTTGACTTTTGGGAGGCTGTGGAGTGGGTGAAGTGAGCGAAGTTTGCATGTGGGAGGCATAGACTGGCTAGCTGCATTACCCTTAAAAAACATGTCCAAATTGTATCTGTGTGAACCGTTACTAGAGGTGGGAATCTTTGGCCACCTCACGATTCGATTAGGATTATGATTCAGGAGCTACGATTTGATTAAAAATCGATTATTGATGCAGCTTTAATTTATGTATATTGATGCAGTTTTCCATTTCTTTTCATTTCACTAAAGCGTTTATAACTTTCAACTTTTAAAAATAGTGCATTTGTAATAAGTAATTCCCATCACATTTATTAATTTAACGGAAATATGTGCAAAACTCGAACATAAGTGCCCTATAATAAAAGAGCTGGTCGGATCTCTTGGTGAGGTGGCTCGCTGCAGTCAACCAAACTTTAAAACTGTCTGAATTACTTTCTTTACAATAAAACAATCGATTATCAATTGACGTTTACTAATTGATTTTAAAATCGCCTATTTCCGAATTGCGAGGCTTTTAAAAATCGATTATTTCCCCCACCTCTGGCCGTTACGTCATCAGAGTGTGCCGCCTCGGGCGTCGGCAATGTGACGTCAGTAGGCTTCGACGGATCAGAGCTCTGGACGACGGCCCAGGCAGAGTAAACAGAAGCCAAATGTGCGTTTATCATGCCAAGCTTGGGGCGGAGGGGCAAGAAAGATGCAGCTGTCAGAGCCTGGGTCTGGTGAGGAGAAGGGCGGCTCGAGGGTGGCAAGATGGCAGGGCGGCTACGTCATCGGGACAGACAAAATCCTATCCGGCCATCTCCTCGTCTTTTTTCTCCGAAAAGTTAATAATGTATAGTATAATAATTTTCGACATCAGCAAGCCCCATGCCTCAAACGCCTTGAAAGAGAGGTCCACAGCATCCTCTTTCTGGTATTGAGAGGCACACCACCGTTGTGCGGCTGCTTTCATTTCCTCGAAAATCTTTCTTTTCTCGTCCATAGCGAGAAACACTTCTGGCATGTCGATGCCGTGTCTCCCGGGATGCAAAAGATCGCAGAAAGCAACTTGCAGGTAAGATTGATGTTTCAATTCCAATGACCAAGGCAAAAATACAAAATATATTATGCCACTAAGAAGGAGCACTTGAAGCTCGAGGCTTACTTAGCTTAGCACATAATGACACAGCTTCAGCATTGAGTCACAGGCAATTTCTACAGAAATTACTTCATCTAGTTACATTCAAAATCGATGATAGCGACTAAAGTTATTTAAGTATGAACTGTCACTTGTGAGTCAAGATAAGTTCTTCCAGGTAAATTCAGTTTGGCGCTTCAGTCAAATGACGCAGAAGTTGTATCAGTCACATGTTTTTTACATAAAGTGACACACAACGAGGTATTGATGAAAACAGTATCACTCCTTGTGTTTCATAGTGCATCAATGCGTCAGTATCGTCACTACAAGCATGTATGTTACAAGTGCACAGCTAATGGGGATCCCCACAAATAAACAGTTCGCATTTGAGACTTTTTCCACCTCAAAATCGCTAAAACACTGCGATAAATAAACAGAGCAGAGATTGGATAGTTTCGTTAAGTCCTCAGATCGGCCCCGCCAAGATCATCTTGGATCTGACGCAGCACTGAGAAGACGGTCAAACTCGACTATCTCGTGAAGGTCAGAATAAGGTTTCCATTGGTGAACCAACTGAAGGCTTCCTGACCGAGCTAACTAGTCTAAGTTGAAGCCTGGCGACGCACGGCAGGTCCAATTTCTGGAAAGTCCCACCAGAACAGATGGCGTGCTACGTGCCGACGAGTTACAGGTCCTGCATCTAGAAATATCCTCTTGACACTCTCGCTGTATGCGCGTGGGCTCTGGTTTTAAACTCACCCCCTTTGGAGAGTTTAAATGTGCGGGGGTTCGCTATCCGACGATTTGACTACTAGGTTGATAGTCAAGTCAGACTTTTTTTAATCTAATCAACTATTTTAAGACAACCCTAACAGCAACTACTATAGTTAGAAAAAATCATGATATCGGGATGGTTAACATTTTATTGCATTTATATTATAAATAGTCAGCAAGAATATATAGTAGCCATTTCCTTGGGATATGTTTTGGTCCGCTTTTCAAAAATGATCAGGGCTTACTTGATGGAAACCATATCGTGCAACCCATATCGAGCAGTGTTTCTTCTACCATTATATTTAAGGGCAATAACACCGTCGGGCCCACGAGCTGATTAAGTTAATCCTATATCCTCTTGAGAACCGGTGCCATCTGCAGTGGACATTTAAACTTAGTTGATCAATTATGTCAAGAGTTACACATTTCTGAAGAAATATCCCTGCTACAGTCATTATACGACCTACAATTTGTCAAAATCCAATCCAATTCAATGTTATTTATAGACCACTTGAAAACAACCACAATGTACAGAATAAAATATAAAACAAAAAAATACGAGACAAAAAAAAATATGGGCAATAAAATACCTCTAAAAACACAAAGTAAAAGAGGTAATTGTAGTGGAATAGAAGTTGTGTGTAGTGTGTTCAAGTTCAATGTTGCAGCTGAAGAGCTCTGCAGACAAAATATACTCAGACGGGGTGACACAAATAAGAACCCTAGATGCTGATCCTAAACACACATATAGCCGCACACAGCCAGAGCAGCTGTATCCACAGAGGGCGGGCGGACAGGCGGAGAGATAAATGTGTGCTGAAGGCGAGACTTAAGGTGCCATTAAAGGAAGAGAGGTTGTGATAGAAAATGAGTACCTTGAGGGGGTTTTCTCTTGTGCGCGCGCATTAAATCTGCTCACAGGCGTGTTGGCCCGCCTCCCTGACGACACATTCAGGCCCGGACATGAACACTATGTCAGGATTAATTCCGAATGATCACCCCCATTCAGTTGACTTTAAAAGACAATCTAATCATGCTAAAGGCCAAACAACGGCGCAGGCCACACCGATGCACGTTTACCTTTTATTCCCAGCTGTTGCGCTGAGGAGTGTGAGTTTAAGGGAATGAGAAATGGGAGGAGGAAAAGGATGCGACATTCTCTCTCTCTCTCAATCGTCCTCAGACGAGACATTGGAAGTGAATTTGGGAGTGGAACAAAGCGACAGATTTAGGACAATAAAAGAGAATTCATCAGCAATGAAGACGCGGTTGTTTAATGCGACACTGAGCTTGCCCTCTAACACACTTTAAAGAGAGAAAGGATGAAAAGTTTGGGGGAGAGAACTCATCTCTGGAAAGACTTTCACATGACCAAGTAGCGGGAAAGAGGGCTGTATTTCAACCTTAAAGCAGGAGCATCTCCCTCAACACCTCCCTCTGTATCGTACAATAATGGCTCAGGGTGACAAGGAAATAGAACTGAGACCGTGGCGGTCAGACTAAACGGATCATTTAAGTGAGGCGAACGCCTTGTGTGAATATCAATTAGCCAGCTGGTGAATAATTAAGGACAACTGTGTTTTTTTAATTAGCTGCAAGTTTGAGTCAAGGTGGATGATAGCAGAGTGATGACTGTGCTCCTGACACCTACAATTCCTCCACGGATTTTTTCCTATTCTTTCAAGACGTCCTCCTCTTTTTAAGCTTGTAGAATCCTCCTGACCTTTGATATTATCAAGTAGAACACCGGTGCATGTAGTTACAGATTTAGGATTTAGCATACACCTACTGCCCGAATGCAGCTGAGATAGGCACCAGCACCTCCTGCGACCGCGAAAGGGACAAGCAGTAGAAAATGGATGGATGGATGTTTGATAAATACCTAGCTTGTGTACTTATAGCCAAAACAAAGCTAATAAATTAACATTTGAGATGCTTTAATCTCCTCAATTGTGAAGTTTCATGTTCTTTGCTGCGGGTCAAACTCTGGCTCGTACATGTACGCTTGGATGCTAAAATCCTCCACTGTTGCATATAGTTCTAACTTATATTTGTGGGTATGGAAAACTACAGGCAAAACTATAACATCGCTGATGGGGCACATATGGCATAAAGATGGTCTGTAAAGTAAAATGTATACAAATTGTGGACTAAAGTACCATTATGTTATGGAGGATCATAATATGACCCCTTTAAAGTGTTAAGTAATACCAGAAGGAAAAAAGATGCTGCCTTGAGGAGAACTTTGGATCATCCATCCATCCATTTTCTACCGCTTATTCCCTTCAGGGTCACGGGGGGCGCTGAAGCCTATCTAATCAAACTTGTAATACAATTTGGCTCAGTTTCTATACAAACAAGAAATCAGCTATTCTTTATGCATTTCTAATTTCACACTTCAATGAGGAAGATATCTGCATTGTCATGTAATGAGATGACTTAAAGTTACACTCCATGCAAATAAATCATAGTGGATGCAGAGTGCCCAAGATCGATTGTGCACAAATCAAATCATCACATTATCTAAAAACACATCATCCGTAACCTTGGTGTCTTTTGGCTCACCCCGCCTTTCTCCAGTTCCGACCCACCCCTGTCAGAAGTAACATCACAATCAATGCTCCCTCATACGTTCACGCGAATGCAGCAACGCGGCGAGGTCAGAGCTGCTCACTGGGGCACCATCCATCACGGACCTTTGCGACAGGGAACCCGTGACAAACTGATAGCACAGCCATGGGCTTGGGGAGTCCAGTATGTGTTCCTATAGGAGGGGAGGGTCAAAGGGCAGCACAATGTGACCATGCTTTGGTGTTAATTGGCATGGTCGAGGTGTTTGTAGCACGTGAGAGGTGAAGGATGGATTAAGGCTAAGAGAGTGGGCGTAATAAGAATGACAATTTGCATTTGACAGATGTACGAAGAACTGGTTGTTCTTTGGTCTTTATATAAAAAATGGACCATGAAGTGTGGGATAAAGCAAACACCACAACTCAGGTTTAAGACAAGTAATACTCTCCCTTGAGATCTCGTATGGTGAGTAATGATACAATGACCCAAGGGGTCATTGGACAGGGACGAAGAGTCCAAAGGGGGAAAATATGTAGGTGGTGTCCTTGTGTAGTTCGGATCTCATCGAATTTGACCACAAACAAGGACTTAATGATCTTGGGACGTCCTCATTTTTTTTTTTTCAAATAATCCCAAAATGTGTTGGAAAAATATGCTAATTTATTTTGGGCAAACATAAACAGTTGGGTTTATGGTAATTTATCATCTCATCAGAAATAACTAGGACTGGCTTCTTCTAAAGATATTTTCAGGAAAGCAGGGTAAACAACTGGGGAAATGATCCACCGAGAAGCTTACAAAATCCTGGTAGAAACATTAAATATCAATTTATTTTTCTACTCCCTGACACTTTAAGCCCCTCAGCATTTTGTTGCAGACGCAATCACTGCACTGGCGGTAATATCTGCCACCCACACCCCTTCCCGGATTGATTAATTGGCTGATCAGACGCCTGCAGTGTAAACTGATTGATTGATTATCTCGAGGTAGCGCTGCATCTTGTCGCGAGCCTAGGGGAGCGCAACCTCTAGAGGCCCCCTGATCATCTGTCAGTTCCAACACGCATTCGATACAAAGGGCTAAACCTTTATTACCAAGACATGAGGGGGTTCCCAATTCCCAATTCAAACTGATTCTTGCAATATGTTATTTGTAAGATAAATTTAAATAAAACTTTTTTTAAAACAGATTAGAAAAAGCTCCTCTTTGCTGATAAATGATGCACTGTAAATACATTTTTAAATATAAATTCCTGAAATATTAGAACCAACTCAAAATCATAATGAATAGAAGTTGCTATTCCGATGCGAATTGATTTCTGCAACAACTAATCGATTAAAATCGATTATAAAAATAGTTGGCGATTAATTTAGTCATCGATTCGTTGGATCTATGCTATGCGCATGCGTAGAGGCTACTTTTTTTTCTATTTTATCATAAACTATTTTATTTATAAACTGCAACACTTACAAACAGCTGAGAAACAATAATCAAAATAAGAATGGTGCCATTATGGTGCCAGTATGCTGTTTATTTTTTCAATAAAATACTGCAAAGGATAGAAATGTTGTTTGTCTCTTTTATCCGATTATTAATCGAAGTAATAATCGACAGTTGTTGGTTGCAGCCCTTATATATATATATATATATATATATATATATATATATATATATATATATATACACACATATGCATATATATATGTACACATATATGTATATACATACACATATATATATGTACACATATATGTATATACATACACATATATATATACATATATACAGTATATATATAAATAAATATATATATGTGTTTATATATATATATATATATATATATATATATATGTGTGTATATACATATATATATATACACATACACACATATATATATACATATATATATATATATATATATATATGTATATATATATGTATATATATATATGTGTGTATGTGTATATATATATATATATATATATATATATATATGTATATACACCTACACATATATATATATACACACACACACACACACACACACACACACACACACACACACACACACACACACACACACACACACACACACACACACACACACACACACACACACACACACACACACACACATACATACATACATATATATATATATATATATATATATATATATATATATATATATATATATATATGTGTGTATTTCAGCCCATATCGCACAGCACTAATTAATTTCTGCTTGCTTAAAGGATGTTGTTCTTCGTGTTTCCCAATGTGTGATTGTTGGGCTGTATTTTTTAAGCCATAAGTTTGGGACCCTCGATTGCGAGTGTCATGACTCAGACATGCCAAATGAAAACGCCAGATGAAATCTAGCATGCCAAGATATTGAACACAATCCTCAGACAGAAAATTCCTTCCTTTGACGGCAGAGGACACAGTTAAAAAACCTGGAAGTGGAAGGAGGGCCACAGAGCTTTGGGAAAACACAGAGCTCTCCCCAGGGAGAGAAGTGAATGCTGGAGATGGGCAAAGAAGACATGCGTGGCCAGAGACTGGCAGCATCAGGATGTGTTTCTGACATTGGACCTCCGACGCCGCCAGCTGAATGTGCCTCACCTGTCTTGTACGTGTGCTTCCTGCGGCCTAGGGATCCTTATTTACCTCCATATGTTTGTATTCTTGTCTGCACATATGCATATTCATTCTGCAGCAGGTGGTCCACTGAGGTCTGATGAGTCTGGGAGGGGGCCGGCAGTCCAACTTTAGTATCTGTCTATCAAGATCCAGATCCTGGGTCACCTCTAACCTGCCTGCCTGCCTCCTATTTCACCCTACTCCTGCCCAGAATAACTTCTGGTACAGTCACTGTTTCCCCTTTTAGGCTTGTTAAAAGCTGCACTTTATATGCAGTTCTACATATTTGTTTCCTAATTGAAGGTTGTTTTCAAAACTGCCTGGTAAATCAATATCTGTATTTTGTCTGCTCTTTCAGGCGCCTCTATTTATTCCCTATCTTCTCCTGCCGCCTGCTGTGCATACATCACCCAGATTTTCAGCTCTTAACAGCCTCCTTGACGCCACTCTGACTTTGTTCCCTGCGTGTCAATTTTTTTCCACCCTTCAATCAAAACCAAAACCCGCCAGCACCATTAGCTCCTGCGGAAACATTCACTTCCACTGAAGCTGATACAACTCTCCTTCTCAGAAGCGAGAGGCAGGAAAAGGCAGTGAACTATTCATAAAAGGAAGAACGAGGAGGTGTAGACAAAAGCATGCTATTCAGATCCAATATAGTTGGGAAGCACAAATGCACACATGTGGATCAAGCGTTTAATTATCAGGAGTTCATGATGCAGACTCAAGACAAGTCTAGGCGGGAAAATAATAGAACAGGAAACAAAAACTAACCTGTTTAAGTCTCAAAAGTTGTGTCCAATAATGAATTATTTAATATAAACGATGTTATCATTTTGGGGCAGAAAATATTATATGATGAATAGGGTTGGTAATCGAGTATTGACAGGAACCGGGACTTGTGCTACGATTGTCCTGGAATCGTTTACATCTTTAAATGTTGATTGCAGGTTTTGATGGATATCGTGTGGCGTCCCTTAAAAGTTTGGCTTTATTTTTCTAAAAGAAAAAAAGACCGGTCGCAGCACTGCACCACTTGCGACAAGGGTCAAAACCAATATAATCAAAAATGTCTGCAATCATGATATAGAAGTGTGTTCTCAAACATTTTTCACTCAGTACCACCTCAGAAAACACTTGACTTTCAAGCAGCATAGTAGGCCTAAACAATAATTGAAAAAGAGGCAGAGGTTTTATTTAACAAGTATATCTAATATTTGTGGCCGCTGTAACAATACACACCGTTTTAACAGTAACACTGTGTTTGAATATTTAATAAAGTGACTACCGGTATGTTGGCGTACCACAGTTTGAGAATCACTGGTATATAATTAGTATAGAGTGATGAGCTGTGCTGCCAGGCTTCCTCCAAGTCCAACCAGTCAGTATCAGGTAAGTAAAGCAATGAATTATCTCTATCTATGTCAGTTTTTCTCTAATAGTGGGACGGAAGCCCCTGGAGGGGATCGCGGTGCAATGCAGGGAGGGTGCGTATGACCCTTCTCTTTTTCATTTTAACAATAAAAACAAATAGCACAAATTGTTTTATTAATTTTTGTTTAGTACCGGTAGGTTAAAGTGTGAGTTTATTTCATTTAAATTTTCAGTATTAAATGGTTCAAGTTGGTCAAACATTGTTTATGATTTGAACAAGGATAAATATTTTATTTTTCAAATTTCAGGCAAACTGATGAACTATAAATATTTTCTGTTACAGACAAAAAACATGTTAATAAAGTTATTGGTAACACTTTAGTATGGGGAACACATATTCACCATTAATTAGTTGCTTATTAACATGTAAATTAGTAACATATTGGCTCTTAATTAGTCATTATTAATTACTTACAACTATCTTGCCTGTAATTGATTATGGAGACGTGCTTTATTTTAGTGCTTCATCTAAATGCCTCCAGTCCTCGGACACTGTTTTTCATTCAGCACTAAGATTTGTTACTGGCTGTCGTAGTCTCACCCACCATTGTCAACTGTATATGAAGTCAGACTTATCTTCATTGAGTGCATGCAGATACACACATTGGCTGACTATTATTTATAAGGCTCTTTTAGGTTTAATACCTCCATACTTGTGTACTCTGTTACAAAGAAAAAGCAGCTCTTACGCATTACGTTCTAACAATTTGTATGTTTTAACTGTTCCTCATGTATGGACGGGATTTGGCAAAAGAGCTTTTGACATTGCTGCTCCTATGGCATGGAATGCATTGCAGACGAAACTGAAACTTACAGAACTACTTCCATTTGGAGCCTTCCGTTCTGTCCTGAGGGACAGACAGCGAGAGACGTTTGCACAGTGTCTGTGTTTTTAAAAGGTGTAAATCTTTTTTGTTTTACAGTTCTCTTATGTATTTTAAAATGTACGTCTTAACGTATTATTTTTTTGAAACTGCTCTGTGACATGTGCTGTTGACCTCTTGGCCAGGTCACCCTTGTGAAAGAGATCTTGATCTCAATGGGTTTCTCATCTGGTTAAATAAAGGTTCTAATAATATATATATATACATATATGTGTATGTGTATATATATATATATATATATATATATATATATATATATATATATATATATATATATATATATATATATATGAGATTACTAGAACACAACACTTTTCTATCTTTAAAATCAGCACACACTTACACTGAGTCCAAGAAACAATATGGATATTTTGTTAATCTCCCATGTGTGTTGGATATCCAAGAGCCGATTATCAAAGTATCTACTGTATCTAACTATCCATCCATTAATCCATCTATTAATTTATCCTGTTTGGCCTGCATCCTTAAGTCTGCTTTGAATTTTGCTGAAACATACCGTATTTTTCGGACTATAAGTCGCAGTTTTTTTCATAGTGCGATTTTCCAGTGCGATTTATACATGTTTTTTTCCTTCTTTATTATGAATTTTCGGCAGGTGCGACTTATACTCCGGTGCGACTTATACTCCGAAAAATACGATAAACAGGATATGTGTTAATGTTTTTTTATTGAGGTATTCAATAATAAAGTGACATTTTTGACCCTGGCGATTAGAAAGAATCAGAATCGAAACGTGAAATTGGAATCAAAATTGGAATTGTCACATTTCAAAAGCTGCCCGACCCGAATGGCAATTCCCGTCACTTATTCTGTGTCAGTTGTATGTCACATCACCGCACATTGACGTTGATGCAGTACATTTAAGCTGTCCTGACACCGTTATTCATCAATAAATCAAAGGGTAAGCCGTCGTTTCACAGCCTCGATGCCCACTCGCAGTGCCAATTAGTTGACAGAGTAGGGCATGCAAAAGGTCTGCCAATTAGGCACCGGCCTCCTGTCTAACCTCAATACTGGCACGGCCTGGGCAACGGTGAGGTCAGGTGCACCGTCATGTAAGAAACGTTTGGGTGGACTCTCTCCAAGAGCGGCATTATAAGGAGAGCGTGGGAGAGAAAGAGGTGGGAGGGAAAATGGACCCCTGACACCTCTTTTTTTATCTCTTACAAAAGATAATACGTAAGGAGCTTTTTTTCCTCACTCCTAATTTTCCCATCATCTGACAAAAAAAAAATCTGGAGGATTTTTTTTTTGTTGTAATACCACCAAAGGGCAGCAATTCAAAACCCAGCAAGTCTCCTTTAATACTGAGGAAATTAAATTGTCAGCATGTTATCAGGCTGGTCCAGTCGTCTGTCTCTGAAATGCGACAGCAAGAAACATGAAGGGGAAGGAAAAGTGCAGCTGGTGGAGACGACAGTTTACATAGAGCAGCAATGAGGGAAAAACAGTGAGGGGGATATTTGTGAGGACAGCCAAGCTTACAATGGAACACCTGACCAGGGAAAAGTAGGATGTTATTAGTTTAATTGGCAATTTGACAAAATTGGCATGTTATTACAGTAATACCATGGTTTTTATCAAAAGTTTAAGGTTATTTTATGCTGTCTTGGTTACTCTAAAGCCAAACAAAGAATCCCACGTGTTTGTGACTCTGTCTTTGAGCCTTTTCTAATGAGTATGACGGCAAAATAATTTACCATTGGGCCAAAGAAAGTTGTGACTTCCAGCACTTTGATAAAGCAACTTTACTAAATTCAAGAAAGAACTTATAGCAAAGTACAAAGGCCAGAATATATTCATACCCCTTCGCTCCTCATAATCGCCAGCAAGTCTTCAATTAATGTAATTTTGATGATAAATGTTAATTTATCCATTTTATTTATTATTTACACATATTTCGCACAAAAACTATAGTTTTTTTTAATGAAATGTGTTTTATGTTCAGATATTTGGGCTTTTGTAACGGATTATTAACGAAAACCAAGATACAACTTAAAGTGAAATATTAATAAAATATGAATAATAATAACAATAATATAATTGACTTCTTATGGGAAATATTCTGGTTTTGATTTTGACTAATATTACAGTTTTCCCTTAGGTATCGTGCCAGACCCTCTGTTATTTTAGGATTCATAAAAATATAGTATGCATTTTAGGTTCATATATTTCCTCCACATATTTAATAATAATAATGGATTAGATTAATATAGCGCTTTTCTAGACACTCAAAGCGCTTCACAAAGAAATGAGAACCCATCATTCATTCACACCTGGTGGTGGTAAGCTACTTTCGTAGCCACAGCTGCCCTGGGGTAGACTGACAGAAGCGTGGCTGCCAGTTTGCGCCTACAGCCCCTCCGACCACCACCTATCATTCATCATTCATTCACCAGTGTGAGCGGCAACGGGGGCAAGGGTGAATTGTCCCGCCCAAGGACACAACGGCAGCGATTTGGATGGTAAGAGGCGGGGAGCGAACCTGCAACCCTCAGGTTTCTGACACAGGCGCTCTACCCACTACACCATGCCGCCCCCAAATATTGTATATTTGTAACCTTTAAAAGGAAACTGCACTTTTTTAGGAATTTTGCCTATCGTTCACAATCATTATGATGGACCAGAACATACATCTTTTTATTGATTTTTTTTTTTATTCTAAAGATGATAAAAAATGCTTGGAAGATGCAGCTAATGGGAGTCACTGTTGTAGCCTTCAAAACCTTCCATCAACGTATTATATACATGCTGCAAGTCCATATATAATGTAGTAACAGACACGTTCATACCAATATGTAATATGGATTTACCGCATTTTGGTCATTTTAATCATTGCCGGAACTAATTCTTCGATGCATTTATTTCCGTTTCCATAGCAGCGCACATCTGACTTCTGGCAACAACCCCTTCCGGATTGCAAACACGCGAGTGTGTTCTAATCATGGCAGATTTAATAATCAACGAACACGACAATTTTTGGACAAATGAAGATTCACAATCTTATCTTTTTGAATCTGAAATCATGGAAGATGAACGACAGCTTCTAGAAACCAGCACAAAGGAAGAGTGCGATGTTGGAGCAGACAGATGCCAAGAGAGTGAGGTGACAGTGAATCGAAGCTGCAAAATGTGGAACTTGAAGCCAAGCTATCTCAACATCCATCCATCCATCCATTTTCTACCGCTTGTCCCTTTAATGCAGCTATTTCAACATAAAAGGAGTATTTACCCATAATTAACCGCTAGCTTATTTCTTGCCGTAGTTAGCTTCTACGACTAATACCGTAGCACGCTGATGTGATAGTACGTTAGAAAAAGAGTTCCTCATTGTTCGCTCTTACAATAACAATGTCACTACAGTTTGGTTATTATACAGGTCAGGGAACGTAAATGAAGTATTGTTGATGGTTTTTGAATGCATTTCCAAAGTGATTTAGTGGTAGAATTGATTGCTCCCATTAGCTGCATTGCTAGCCACCAAGAACGAGCCGATTTTTGTATGTTAGAAAGCGAAAAAAAAAACTTTGTCTTTTTGTTTTTTACAGCTCATAACTTTTATAGACAGAATTTCTCGAAGCAGTCAGGGCGTTGAAGGGATCCGGTTTGGTAGCTGCAGGATTAGGTCTCTGATTTTTGCAGATGATGTGGTCCTAATGGCTTCATCTGGCCAGGATCTTTAGCTCTCACTGGATCGGTTCGTAGCAGAGTGTGAAGCGAATGTGATGAGAATCAGCACCTCCGAGTCCGAGTCCATGGTTCTCGCCCAGAAAAGGGTGATCTTGCCCCAAGTGGAGGAGTTTAGGTACCTCGGAGTCTTGTTCACGAGTGAGGGAAGAGTGGATCGTGAGATTGACAGGCGGATCGGTGCGGCGTCTTCAGTAATGCGGACACTGTATCGAGCCGTTGTGGTAAAGAAGGAGCTGAGCTGGAAGGCAAAGCTCTAAATGTACCGGTCGATCTACGTTCCCATCCTCACCGGTTATCATGAGCTTTGTGTTATGACCGAAAGGACAAGATCACGGGTACAAGCGGCCGTAATGAGTTTCCTCTGTCGGGTGGCGGGGCTCTCCTTAAAGATAGGGTGAGAAGCTCTGTCATTCGGGAAGGAGCTCAAAGTAAAGCTGCTGCTCCTTCCCATCAAGAGGAACCAGATGAGGTGGTTCGGGCATCGAGTCAGGATGCCACCCGAACGCCTCCCTAGAGAGCTGTTTAAGGCTAGTCTGACTGGTAGGAGGCCACGGGGAAGACCCAGGACACGTTGGGAAGACTATGTCTCCCGGTTGGCCTGGGAATGCCTCGAGAGCTGGACAAAGTGGCTGCGGAGAGGGAAATCTGGGCTTAGGCTGCTGCACCCAGGACCCGACCCCGGATAAGCGGAAGAAGATGGATTGGTGGTGAACGATAGGCAAAATTCCCCCAAAAAAGTGCATTTCCCTTTAGCACAAACTCAAACACTTTAGTAATTATAACATATAAAATAATGATATTTAAAAACACTGACAAAGAATAAGATGTATTATAATGATGACCACAATGGCAGTGGCACTTGTGTCTTCTTCCAAGTAAGGAACAAAGTTATGGAGAATTGATGACGCAGTTTGTTTTAATAGACACCGTTTCTGTCGTCCTTATATTATTTTCCTCCTCTATGTGGTGTGTAGATTCATTTATTTTGAAATGGCAGCTTGTAGATAGTAGCTCATAGTTAAGCTACCTTCTGTTAGCACATCAATGAGGAGGTTCACATGTTCTCTGATGGCAAGCATCTTCCCTTGGGGCTTGGGTTCTCTGCCAGAAGCCTTACAAGTGGGTGAACGTTTGGATGACAATGTAGGGATTCAAATAAGTAAAAATGTTCCCAAAAAACACGCAGAGCAAACATAAGCAAGGCTGCAGTTTGCAGAGTTGAAGTTAACAGGCTGAATGTGGCTAAGCTAATCAGCTACTAGGACAGTATGTCACCTGGTCAAAGGCTTTATTGCTGCATGTGGAAGACGGCTGATAATATCAAATAGATGTTAAAATACATGTTTATAAAATACCTATTTACAATGTTGTCTGTCTATCTGTGTTGGCCCAGTGATGAGGTGGCGACTTGTCCGGAGTGTACCCCGCCTTCCGCCCAAATGCAGCTGAGATAGGCTCCAGCACCCCCCGCGACCCCGAAAGGGACAAGCGGTAGAAAATGGATGGATGGATGGAAGAATCAGCAAGGCACTGAGACCGTAGTAAGTGAACCACAAAGTGGTGAGGGATCACTGGATTTTACGAAATATAGTCTTGGAAAATAGGGGTCATCTTATAGTGGGTCAACACCACATCATTTATTGGACATTTCCTTCACACAAATATTAAACATGGCTTTCCTCATCATCCATGAAAAGGGTGTTTTGAAAATAAAGCTTATCCTGCAGCTTTGAGAGACTAGCAAATAACCGAAGGATTGCCACCAGGTAGAACGTGCTCGGACCATTGTTTGGATCGCAAAAAGATTGATGGACCTGGGTTTGATTGAAAATACTGCCTTAAGGTTGCAGCCCGTGAAACCGTGTGACCAGTGATGGATTGGCCACTGGACTGGTTTAGCTGCGCGAGGGGCTATGCCGTTCAAAATCAAAAAAGGTTGGGGCATGATGGAGCTCCCTCCGTGATTTAATTAACTCCAGACTGTGAAGAAGAGAGTACATTAATCGTGCATGCTAGTGTTTATCATTATTCATGATTAGATTCAGGGGAACATCAAGAGCGAGGTTATTTATTACACTACAGTCTCTCTGGCTACTAACCTTCACTGGTATTGACCTCCTAAATTCAATAAAAGCTTTATTTGTACCTAACGAGTCTACCAATTAACTCAACTGATCAAAGTCCGTCTATATGGTCTTCCACATGAATGGCAGAACACATGTGAACCTTGACACTGAACATGCCTTCTCCTCGTGGAAGACCACAGCGAGTGACAACATGCAACCCTGCCCACGCTCCTGTGACGTTTCAATTACTAATGAATTGACTGGATGGAAGGATTGTCAAGGAAGGGGAGTGAGTGGTGGCAGGAAGGTCTGGGGAATATGGTGGGGTTTTTTATCAGATACTCCAGCAAAACGAAGGGCATACTTACACAAGAATATTTGTGCAGCGTTTGGATGAATCTGTACTTCAGTTCACTTTCTTGTGCCATCACTTCTACACTTTCCCTGACTTGTGGATTATTTAGTCATTATTTAGAGTCATTCTGATACTATTGCCTATTAGGCTCAGATTGTAGAGTGGATGATCAGAAACTTGAGGGTTGGGCAAGACACTTCACCCACCTGGGTCCCAGTGCCACTCACATAGCGCTGTATGAATGTGAATGAATGTTTGGTGGTGGTCGGAGAGGCCACAGGCGCAAACTGGCAGTCATTTTTCTGTCAGTCTACCACAGAGCAGCTGTGGCTAGTTTTTGCCTCATCTCTCACTTAAAGTGTGAGTGAAGAATGCACTACTGACCTGATAAGTACAAAAGAAAAAGAGATGATACATTATTATGAGCTTACAGATGCTACCTAGTAGTTGATGGAGCACACTGCAGCAAGTCCTGGATGAATTAACCAACTCCCACTCCTTAATGCTTCAGTCACACACAGGATTCTCACAGGATTGAGGCAAAAACTAACCCATGCCCACTGTAAATCTAATATATTATTACTATTATTATCGTTAGTAATTGTATAAAGTGGCAGCTGTCATTAATTACTTGCGAATACGGACTGCTTATCCGGACAAAATGAGGAACTATGATGTCATACCGATAAATTCAATGACATTAAACATTAGCTTAGGGGTCTGTAAATTTTTATTTTTTTTTAACACTCAAATCAAGCAAGATTACTGTGATGTAGATGGGTAAAGGTGAGCAAAACAAGACCTCCTTTGTCCTACCTAGTAGGAGGTCGTAAACATCCCCTGAGCTCATTGAAAACAAATATGGCATTGATTGTGGGGGTCTTCTTCATTGGTGCGGAGAAAGACATTTTGCGCGCGATTTACAACAAACGCATCTCATCAGCCACCTGAAACTACATTATCCTACGACAATGTTTTGGAAAGCCTATGAAGACACCTGCGCAGCTAAAGAAGCTGCCCCAAAGCCAGCCGCAAGAAAAAGTGTTTACAAACTACAGTTACAGTGCATCCAGAACGTATTGACAGCGCTTCACTTTTTCCACATATTATGTTACAGCCTTAGTCCAAAATGTAATAAATGTATTTTTGTCCTCAAAATTTAACACACAATACCCCATAATGATAATGTGAAAATGTGCACGGCAGTCCGACAGCGAGGCAGGGCACACCGGAGCCCGCTCCAGGATGGCGGCGAGGAGGCGTGGACGGCGAGCAAGCAGAGAGGCGGGGCGCGCCGGGATCAACGCCGTAAATCATATCAGGTGCGTGGAGCGCCCACCTGGGCACAATCAGATAATCTCCTCGCACTGTGTAAAAAATCGGCAGCCGTGAACGACGAGGCAGAGAGAGTTGAAGAGTCCGTAGCAGACGCAGCGCGCAAGAGACCGAGAGCCAGACGGAGACAACGACGTGGTGCTAAAAAGCAGACAGCGAAGCGAGCAGAGCGAGGTGGAGCTGAAAAGCGAACCAAAGCAAGAAGACGCAGCTTTATCAAAAGAATAAAGAAAAGTCAAAACCTGCTCGACAATGTCCTTCCTTGGTGGTCCTGGGAACCCGCACGACAGCCAGAAACTGTCACAGTACTAAAAATGATTTAAAAAAATTTCAATTACATGTATATAAGTACTCCTCTCTGAGCTGCCACCTTAACGTGGTAGAGGAGTTTGCGTGTCCCAATGATCCTAGGAGCTATGTTGTCCGGGGGCTTTATGCCCCCTGGTAGGGTCTCCCAAGACAAACTGGTCCTAGGTGAGGGATCAGACAAAGAGCAGCTCGAAGACCTCCATGAAAAATAAAAAACAAGGACCCAGATTTCCCTCGCCCGGACGCGGGTCACCGGGGCCTCCCTCTGGAGCCAGGCCCGGAGGTGGGGCACGATGGCGAGCGCCTGGTGGCCGGGCCTGTCCCCATGAGGCCCGGCCGGGCACAGCCCGAAGAGGCAACGTGGGTCCCCCCTCCAATGGGCTCACCACCCATAGCAGGGGTCATAGAGGTCGGGTGCGATGTGAGCTGGGCGGCGGCCGAAGGCAGGGCACTTGGCGGTCCGATCCTCGGCTACAGAAGCTAGCTCTTGGGACGTGGAACGTCACCTCGCTGGGGGGGAAGGAGCCTGAGCTAGTGCGCGAGGTGGAGAAGTTCCGGCTAGATATAGTCGGACTCACTTCGACGCACAGCAAGGGCTCTGGAACCAGTTCTCTCGAGAGGAGCTGGACTCTCTTCCACTCTGGCGTTGCCGGCAGTGAGAGGCGACGGGCTGGGGTGGCAATTCTTGTTTCCCCCCGGCTCAGAGCCTGTACGTTGGAGTTCAACCCGGTGGACGAGAGGGTAGCTTCCCTCCGCTTTCGGGTGGGGGAACGGGTCCTGACTGTGGTTTGCGCTTACGCGCCAAACCGCAGCTCAGAGTACCCACCCTTTTTGGATTCACTCGAGGGAGTACTTGAGAGTGCTCCCCCGGGTGATTCCCTCGTTCTACTGGGGGACTTCAATGCTCATGTTGGCAACGACAGTGAAACCTGGAGAGGCGTGATTGGTAAGAATGGCTGCCCGGATGCGAACCCGAGCGGTGTTTTGTTATTGGACTTTTGTGCCCATCACAGATTGTCCATAACGAACACCATGTTCAAACATAAGGGTGTCCATATGTGCACTTGGCACCAGGACACCCTAGGCCGCAGTTCCATGATCGACTTTGTAGTTGTGTCATTGGATTTGCGGCCTCATGTTTTGGACACTCGGGTGAAGAGAGGGGCGGAGCTTTCTACCGATCACCACCTGGTGGTGAGTTGGCTGCGATGGTGGGGGAGGATGCCGGACAGACCTGGCAGGCCCAAACGCATTGTGAGGGTTTGCTGGGAACGTCTGGCAGAGTCTCCTGTCAGAGAGAGTTTCAATTCCCACCTCCGGAAGAACTTTGAACATGTCACGAGGGAGGTGCTGGACATTGAGTCCGAATGGACCATGTTCCGCGCCTCTATTGTCGAGGCGGCTGATTGGAGCTGTGGCCGCAAGGTAGTTGGTGCTTGTCGTGGCGGTAATCCTAGAACCCGTTGGTGGACACCGGCGGTGAGGGATGCCGTCAAGCTGAAGAAGGAGTCCTATCGGGTTCTTTTGGCTCATAGGACTCCCGAGGCAGCGGACAGGTACCGACAAGCCAAGCGGTGTGCGGCTTCAGCGGTCGCAGAGGCAAAAACTCGGACATGGGAGGAGTTCGGGGAGCCATGGAAAACGACTTCCGGACGGCTTCGAAGCAATTCTGGACCACCATCCGCCGCCTCAGGAAGGGGAAGCAGTGCACTATCAACACCGTGTATGGCGAGGATGGTGTTCTGCTGACCTCGACTGCGGATGTTGTGGATCGGTGGAGGGAATACTTTGAAGACCTCCTCAATCCCACCAACACGTCTTCCTATGAGGAAGCAGTGCCTGGGGAATCTGTGGTGGGCTCTTCTATTTCTGGGGCTGAGGTTGCTGAGGTAGTTAAAAAGCTCCTCGGTGGCAAGGCCCCGGGGGTAGATGAGATCCGCCCGGAGTTCCTTAAGGCTCTGGATGCTGTGGGGCTGTCTTGGTTGAAAAGACTCTGCAGCATCGCGTGGACATCGGGGGCGGTACCTCTGGATTGGCAGACAGGGGTGGTGGTTCCTCTCTTTAAGAAGGGGAACTGGAGGGTGTGCTCTAACTATCGTGGGATCACACTCCTCAGCCTTCCCGGTAAGGTCTATTCAGGTGTACTGGAGAGGAGGCTACGCCGGATAGTCGAACCTCGGATTCAGGAGGAACAGTGTGGTTTTCGTCCTGGTCGTGGAACTGTGGACCAGCTCTATACTCTCGGCAGGGTCCTTGAGGGTGCATGGGAGTTTGCCCAACCAGTCTACATGTGTTTTGTGGACTTGGAGAAGGCATTCGACCGTGTCCCTCGGGAAGTCCTGTGGGGAGTGCTCAGAGAGTATGGGGTATCGGACTGTCTGATTGTGGCAGTCCGCTCCCTGTATGCTCAGTGCCAGAGCTTGGTCCGCATTGCCGGCAGTAAGTCGGACACGTTTCCAGTGAGGGTTGGACTCCGCCAAGGCTGCCCTTTGTCACCGATTCTGTTCATAACTTTTATGGACAGAATTTCTAGGCGCAGTCAAGGCGTTGAGGGGATCTGGTTTGGTGGCTGCAGGATTAGGTCTCTGCTTTTTGCAGATGATGTGGTCCTGATGGCTTCATCTGGCCAGGATCTTCAGCTCTCACTGGATCGGTTCGCAGCCGAGTGTGAAGCGACTGGGATGAGAATCAGCACCTCCAAGTCCGAGTCCATGGTTCTCGCCCGGAAAAGGGTGGAGTGCCATTTCCGGGTTGGGGAGGAGATCTTGCCCCAAGTGGAGGAGTTCAAGTACCTCGGAGTCTTGTTCACGAGTGAGGGAAGAGTGGATCGTGAGATCGACAGGCGGATCGGTGCGGCGTCTTCAGTAATGCGGACGCTGTATCGATCCGTTGTGGTGAAGAAGGAGCTGAGCCGGAAGGCAAAGCTCTCAATTTACCGGTCGATCTACGTTCCCATCCTCACCTATGGTCATGAGCTTTGGGTTATGACCGAAAGGACAAGATCACGGGTACAAGCGGCCGAAATGAGTTTCCTCCGCCGGGTGGCGGGGCTCTCCCTTAGAGATAGGGTGAGAAGCTCTGCCATCCGGGGGGAGCTCAAAGTAAAGCCGCTGCTCCTCCACATCGAGAGGAGCCAGATGAGGTGGTTCGGGCATCTGGTCAGGATGCCACCCGATGCCACCCGAATGTTTAGGGCACGTCCGACTGGTAGGAGGCCGCGGGGAAGACCCAGGACACGTTGGGAAGACTATGTCTCCGGGCTGGCCTGGGAACGCCTCGGGGTCCCACAGGAAGAGCTGGACGAAGTGGCTGGGGAGAGGGAAGTCTGGGCTTCCCTGCTTAGGCTGCTGCCCCCGCGACCCGACCTCGGATAAGCGGAAGAAGATGGATGGATGGATGGATGTATATAAGTAGTCACATCCTTTGCCAGGAAGGTCAAATGTGAGCTCAAGTGCGTCCTGTTTCAACTGATCACCTTTGAGATGTTCCGACAGCTTAATTGGAGTCCACCTGTGGTAAATGTAGTTGATTGGACATGATTTGGAAAGGCACACACTTGCCTATGTACAAGGTCCTACACTTGACAGTGCATGGCAGATCACAAACCAAAAATGACGTCGAAGGAATTGTCTGTAGACCTCCAAGACAGGATTGTCTCGAGGCACAAATTTGGGGGAAGGTACAGAAAAATCTGCTGCCTTAAAGTTCCCAATGAACACAGTGGCCTCCAGCATCTGTAAATGGAAGAAGTTTGGAACAACCAGGACTCTTCCAAGAGCTGGCTGGCCGTATAAACTGAGCGATCGCAGGAGAAGGGTCCTAGTCATAGAGGTGACTAAGAACTCGATCGTCACTCTGTCAGAGCTACAGCATTTCTCTGTGGAGAGAGGAGAACCTTCCAGAAGGACAACCATCTCTGCAGCAATCCAGCAATCAGGCCTATATGTTAGAGTGGTCAGACGGAAGCCATTTCTTCGTAAAAAGTTTTTCAAAATGCACCTGAAAGACTCTCAGACTGTGTGGTTTGATGATACAAAGATTTAAACCCTTTGGCATGAATGCCAGGCGTCATGTTTGGCACATTGTATAAATCGTAAATAAATGGCAGCAACACATTGCAAAAAAGTTGGCACAGGGGCATTTTTACCACTGTGTTACATCGCCTTTCCTTTTAACAACACTCAGTAAATGTTTGGGAACTGAGGAGACCAATTTTTGAAGCTTTTCAGGTGGAATTCTTTCCAATTCTTGCTTGATGTACAGCTTAAGTACCAATGATTGTCACACACACACTAGGTGTGGCGAAATTATTCTCTGCATTCAACCCATCACCCTTGATCACCCCCTGGGAGGTGAGGGGAGCAGTGGGCAGCAGCGGTGGCTGCGCCCGGGAATCATTTTTGGTGATTTAACCCCCAATTCCAACCCTTGATGCTGAGTGCCAAGCAGGGAGGTAATGGGTCCCATTTTTATAGTCTTTGGTATGACTCGGCCGGGGTTTGAACTCACAACCTACCGATCTCAGGGCGGACACTCTAACCACTGAAGTTGTTTAATAGTCCGGGGTCTCCGTTGTTGTATTTTACGCTTTATAATGTGCCACACATTTTCAATGGGAGACAGGTCTGGACTACAGGCAGGCCAGTCTAGTACCCGCACTCTTTTACTACAAGCCACACTGTTGTAACATGTGCAGAATGTGGCTTGGCATTGTCTTGCTGAAATAAGCATGAAAAGACGTTGCTTGGATGGCAACATATGTTGCTTCAAAACCTGTATGTACCTTTCAGCATTAATGGTGCCTTCACAGATGTGTAAGTTACCCATGTCTTGGGCACTAATACACCACCATACCATCACAGACGCTGGCTTTTGAACTTTGCGCCTAGAACAGTCCGCATGGTTATTTTCCTCTTTGGTCCGGAGGACACCACAACCACAGTTTCCAAAAACAATTTGAAATGTGGACTTGTCAGACCACAGAACACTTTTCCACTTTGCATCAGTCCATCTTAGATAAGCTCGGGCCCAGCGAAGCCGGCGGCGTTTCTGGGTGTTGTTGATAAATGGCTTTCGTGTGTCCTTTACACACTTTTTTTTTTGTCGGTTTTTGATGCAGTACCGCCTGAGGGATTGAAGGTCACGGGCATTCAATGTTGGTTTTCGGCCTTGCCGCTTACATGCATGAATTTATCCAGATTCTCTGAACCTTTTGATGATATTACGGACCGTAGATGGTAAAATCCCTAAATTCCTTGCAAAAGCTCGTTGAGAAATGTTGTTCTTAAACTGTTCGACAATTTTCTCACGCATTTGTTCACAAAGTGGTGACCCTCGCCCCATTCTTGTTTTTGATTGACTGAGCGCTTCATGGAAGCTGCTTTTATACCCAATCATGGCACCCAACTGTTCCCAATTAGCCTGTTCACCTGTGGGATTTTCCAAATACAGTAAGTGTTTGATGAGCATTCCTCAACTTTCTCAGTCTTTTTTGCCACTTGTGCCAGCTTTTTTGAAACATGTTGCAGGCATCAAATTCCAAATGAGCTAATATTTGCAAAAAATAACCAGTTCGAATATCTTCGAGTATCTTGTCTTTGCAGTGTATTCAATTGAATATAGGTTGAAAATGATTTGCAAATCATTGTATTCGTTTTTTATTTACGATTTACACAACGTTCCAACTTCACTGGTTTTGGGTTTTGTATATTCAGTAAATTTTTCTGTCAAAATTGAAAAAAACAAGAGAATTTCGCCAGAAAGTGCTTTATCATTTCCAGCCTTTCACAGGCAACATAAAAGAGGTGGCGTACCAAATCTGGCCCCTTCGCCTAAAGTTTGACACCTGTGATTTACAGTATCTATATTACGAAATGAGTACCATAGGTTATCACTAATATCATGAAAATAGCCATCACATTACAGTCATTTGTGTACAAAGGTACCAAATTTTTCATATACTGTTTCAGTTTTCGTATGTTGGAGCACAGAACAGAACACTAACTCTAAACGGTCCAGCATGAGCGCAACCTAAAGCTAATTTATCTATTGTAAATTGTGGAGTAAAGATGGGCCTTATGATGCAGAATCAATGAGCTGAATTTAAAACCGACGCAACGTTTGAACTCTTGCCTTGGACTACAATTGTAACTCCTTAGCATGGCTGCAGAGGTTATGGTTTTAGCTTGGCGTGGGGAGGCATAACTGTTCACATGATGGTTTTTATTGTGTGTAATGTAGAGAAGGAAATGTATGTTGTTGTCAAAGAAGTGCTCTCATCGTGACCTGTATCTTAATGAGTAGAATGGGCGACGAACTAATCAATAGCACGCCCAGCAGTAGCAGTGTGCCCCAATGACAAATGTTTTAAGCGGCAATCAATGTCAAGAACAGGCTTCAGGTCAATTCACATTCAATTAAAAGCACAAGGAAATACAGTCAAAGCTCTTGATTGAATATTGAACTAGCTTTTAAAGATACTTAATAACAACATGTTCTGCCTTACTCGGATGAAAGCGAAACGCTGCCTCAGCAACAAATCGAGTGTGTTTCAGGACATCTTAATGAATTTATTTGTGAGAATGAAGAATAATGTGCACAAGTCTCTCGCTTTCTCTCTCGCTGCTTGCTGCCTCATAAAAAGTAATATTTTTCCTATTATGGCCATGAGTGTGTGAAATGAGTTATACCATCAATAGCATTTGTTTGTAGAAGACAGAAAATGTGTTTAGTCCCAAAAACAAAACAATTTAGGACAATACAGACCACAGACAGAAAGTAAGAAGGCACACACAGAGAATATTAAATTTCATGGCAGAGATATCAACTGACTATGTGTTGATGTAGTGTGTACTCAAGTCTGGAGGTAAAGTGTTTGTGTGTGCAAGCAGAGGATCAATGAACTCTCACTCACAGTGATGCTCACACACCAACAACCCTGACATTTTTCAATGAGGCAGGCATGATCTGTCGAATGTGGCACAAAGATTCATTCACTTACAAAACGAGAGCGCGCTCATGAAAAAAGTTTGCAAAGTTCATGGAGTTAAATCAATGTTGCACCCAATTTTCGTCCGAAAGATTTTTAGCACCGAAACAACACTGCCCAAACCGAATGTTGTGATGACATAAGCAGGAAGCACACGCTTGTCTGGAATGGAGGCAACATGTCTGCAGCGTGGACATACTTCAATGTAAGACATCCATCTGCAAAACGTACAGTGTGGAATATCAAGAAGTGGATCTTCTGCAAAGACATTATCTATGTCGGTTTAATCACCCGAAATCAAAACATTGCAATCTCCATTCTGATTATGTGAACACCACCACCCAGAAAAGGACCTGAGCGCGTCGACTTCGTCTGTGGCGCCATTCAGTATATGGCCCGCATATTATCATTTTTGTTTCACATTGTTGGAATACCTGTGGTAAACAAATATTTTTTGAATTTTACGATTGTTTTATTATTTGAAGTATAACTACAATGCTTTGATTTTTGTTAGGTCACTACACAGTCATAGCTATAAACGCAATGGTGGTAATAATAATTTATTTTGGTGTTTCGGTTTTGTTCCTTGGTCTCTTCATTTCCGGTTTCGATTTAAAATTTTCATTTTAGTGCATCCCTAGAGTGAATGCATACTTGTCAACTGGAAAAGTACTCCTCCAGCAAGCCCTGAATCCCAATAGTAAAAATGTCCTGAATCCAGACGGTGATCCGAAACAGCTCCAAAATGTAATTATATTTTCCTTATCACATTTCCGACTATTTCTGAAACTTTCATCAAAATCTGCTCATAACTTGAATAGATGAAAATTAGGTTATTGTTATATGTAGTTCAATGTGTGTATTGTGCAATGTCCCTATCAAATAAATGAAAACATTTGGTGTTATCTACAGTAGAATGAAAGAACAGAGTCTAGCCTCTTGTCAGTCAGCCACTGCCTTTGTCCCTGTGGGTGGAGGCCAGGCCACAAACACTCACGCAAAAGTCAAAGCTCATGATGTAAACTTAGAATAACGTACTACATTATTATATTGACCAGACCCAAAATGTTATGATTTGTTTCTTATTCTTTCTGGACGTTTCCTGAAAGTTAAGGCTCATACAGATATAAAGGATTTCTAAATTTGAAAATATGTTTTTATCTGTTACAAACCCCACACAGAGACACAAACCATTGGCAACAATTACATAACCTCCTGGCGGAAGTAACAATGTACTTACAAAGAGCTGAGCACGTAGCTTTTCGTCCTCAGTGGCGATCCTCTCCCTGAGGACAGCCTGCTGGAGGCTCTCCTGGGCGACAGTGCGTTCTGAAGACAGAATTCTGGACACCTCGTCCTCCACGTGACGCCTGGTCTCAGCCTGAGCTTGCGCTGATGTACGGGCTTTCTCAGCTTCAAGCCTGCGGAACATCGACAATATCGTCCAGTAAATATTTTTCCAAGGTTCACGTTTTTGTGAGAATTTTAACATTGATGAGGCCATAGGAAACAATGTCTTCTTTGTGGTATTCTAATTAGCACCTCTGTAATCCAACTGCAAAGTGTCAAAGTGTGATGGGTGTTTATCAGCTGAAACCCACAACTCAAGCCCGGTGCGACACAGTTGCTACATGTCCCAAAATGATTCAAAAAGGTCACCAATGCAATTAGGGACCTAATGAAGCACAGATAAATGCTATTATACTCGCTTATTAATTAATTTTCAACACACATGAGTTACAAGTCTCTGAACACACAGAGGAGGCAACAAAACAAATATTGGAGATGAATATGGATGGTTTCAAAATACTTTGTCAATATTTAACGTCTTGAAAACAGCAGTATGAGGCACACACCGAGACCACTATTTGAACCCCGTCGCTGGGTTCTTGCAGTTACCTAGCAACACGTTTCCTGGTGCAGCGACAGTGTGCTTGATTAGAGAGAGCATAGGAGGAGTGTCCCTGAAACCCTGAAACATCCTCTTCTGTCTGAAATCAAACGGTGGTGACGATCAAGTAAAAAAAAGACTCAGAGGATTCAGATGAAGATCCAATAAACTTCAAGTTGAATCCTAAGGGAGCACAGACTTAAACATTAGTAGAGCGATGCCAATACTCACTAAGTGGAAAAAGTAGTTCAGTTAGAATTGTCTTACACATTCAAACTATTACAAATTAGACTAAGGGTGTACTCCACAGCGCATACCTGAAAACATTTGCATTCCTAAATATGGGAAATTTCCCAGCAAAACAAGGGATTTTAACTTTCATCACAATTAATTGTTAAAATAATAACAAAATGTGCCAGACGGGATTCAAACTTGTGTACCTTGTATCACAAGATAAAGTCACTAACGGCTGGGCCATTGTGACACACACTTCCAGAAGTTAGCGGGTTGTGTGGTGTCATAGAAAATAACTTTGTAAAATGTCATAAAAAAAAACAAAAAAAAAACTCTGGTCCGCTTTAAAGTGTTTATATTGGAGATATTTTTCAAGTTGGCTAATGACATTTCTCCCTTGATGTTACAGAAAGCATGAGGTAGTGTGAGGAGCTTCCTCCTCTGCTTTCGGTAAAGACAACAAGCCTCCTATTTGTCAAGATATTTACACATAGTTTTTGTTTTTTTCTATCATTTTCTTGTCCATTCATCTCTCTCGCGTTGTTGATTTGATTGAATCACGTAACGTGCAACTACGCTCCTGTAATGGTTTTTCGGTTCATGCTGTTTCGCAATACAAATTTTTTAAAGAACGAACTTCATCACAGAACCAAAATAAACTCGGATCCCGGTGTACCACTGTATGAAGTCACTCTCCTATTTCGTGTTTGTAACAATGTGGCGTTGCTGCGTGTTTTTCCCCTGTCGGCCACCATATTAGTTACACAGGCTCTCCTACCACCTCATGTCCAGCACGTTACACAAAGTATTTGGTTGGTAGAGCAGCCGTGCCAGCAACTTGGGGGGTTCCAGGTTCGATCTCCGCTTCCGCTATCCTACTCACTGCTGTTGTGTCCTTGGTCAGGACACTTTACACACCTGCTCCCAGTGCCACCCACACTAGTTTAAAATGTAGCTTAAAGATGTAGATAATTAACCTGACTCTCGCCAGATCCTTGTAGTTCGCTGAGCTCCACACAAGGATCTGGGACTTCTCAATAGTAGATGTATTTCAGAAGGCGGGGCCTTGTAAAAAAAATAATTGTATGTGATTGGATAAACCACTAGTCCGTTATCTTGAATGACGTGCTACTTCAACCACTCCCATCGAAATCAACTCGTGATGCTGATGAGAGCGACGCTGGGAAATCCAAAACAGAACAGCCGACATATTGGATAACGACAGAGCGAAAAGTTAGAGAACTTTTACTGAAACAACGCAGCAATGTCAGTAGACGATCGATGTCGCAAAACAGTTGCAATAGCAGAATCAATGTCAGCTGCATGCCGCCATTGTTGTTTGAATCAAACAGTCGCTTCCGCGCTACGTCACATCTATGAAATCCCGCCTGGCGATCCTGATTTGTTCATTATTTTTTGCTATCTTGAAGGAGTTCTCAATGCCCTCGAGCCCAGATCCTTGTGTGGAGCTCAGCGAACTACAAGGATCTGGCGAGAGTCAGGTTAGTAGATACTGGGTTTCACTATTTAAAGCACTTTGAGTCCCTAGAAAAAAAGCACTATATAAATATAATTGACTTTACTTCACTTTTTAACAAAAGCGTACAATAGTCAGCGAAAGATCCAAATAGACAGACAGGCTGAAGTGATGACCGTAAGATCCCATGCTGTTACCTAACCCTAACCCTAAGATGACACAGAGGTCATGGAGGATGTCTCCAATTCGCCATGTATCCTGCAACCGGACTAAAACGTCAAAGAGTAGCGGAGAACAGGAGGAGATAGCCGGCATGCCCCGTACCCCAAGACCAAAAAAAAAGAAGAAGTGAGTAGCAGCAACATGACATGTTTGGCCCTGGAAGAAACCAAGCAAAGAGGAAAGTGAGGAGTTGGTAAAAGAGATGGGAGGGAGCCCAGCCACATCTACTCACAGTCCGCTGGGCTGCACATGTCCGCACACTCCATCCATCATATGGTTCAGACTCGCACGCACACACGCACACACACACACACACACCCACAAGACGCTTCCTAATTACCATTTACATCCACCCTTTCCATACAATCCCTGCCTGGCCACTAAAATTCGCTACACCTCCCTGATACCGAAGTACATGTCAAACTACTTCCTTAACATAAATGACCGCCATAACCACAACACCAGGGGGAGCTCCACTAACCACGTTAAACCCAGATTCCGATCTAACAAAGGTCTTAACTCATTCTCTTTCTATGCCACATCAATGTGGACTGCGCTCCCAACAGGTGTAAAAGAAAGGGCATCTCTATCCTCCTTCAAAACTGCACTAAAAGTACACCCCCAGGTAACTTCAACCCTAAACTAACACCCTCCCCGGATTGTTAATAATCAAATGTAAATTGGGATGTCCGATAATGGCTTTTTGCCGATATCCGTTATTCCGATATTGTACAACTCTTTAATTACTGATACCGATATCAGCCGATACCAATATCAACCTATACTGATATATACAGTCGTGGAATTAACACATTATTATGCCTAATTTGGACAACCGGGTATGGTGAAGATAAGGTCCTTTTTAAAAAAAATTATAAAATAAAATAAGATAAATAAATTAAAAATAGTTACAAAGAAACTAGTAATTAATGAAAATGAGTAAAATTAACTGTTAAAGGTTAGTACTATTAGTGGACCAGCAGCACGCACAATCATGTGTGCTTACGGACTGTATCCCTTACAGACTGTATTGATATATATTGATATATAATGTAGGAACCAGAATATTAATAACAGAAAGAAACAACTCTTTTGTGTGAATGAGTGTGAATGAGGGGAGGGAGGTTTTTTGGGTTGGTGCACTAATTGTAAGTGTATCTTGTGTTTAAATAATTAAATGTAGATACTTGTTCTTATGCTTTCTGATCTCTCTCTCTCTCTCTCTATGTCCACTACTTGCTGTACATATCCTACCAAGTCAGACCTACACTGTTTCAATGTCCATTTCTCTGATGATACAATTGTTGATGACTGTAGTGATGATGATAACAACCAAACTTAACCCCACCCCCCCTCCACATCCCGGATTGTAAATAATGTAAATAATTCAATGTATATACTCTGATGATTATCTTATGTGATGACTGTATTATGATGATAGTATATATCTGATAGTATATATCTGTATCATGAATCAATTTAAGTGGACCCCGACTTAAACAAGTTGAAAAACTTATTCGGGTGTTACCATTTAGTGGTCAATAGTACGGAATATGTACTTCACTGTGCAATCTACTATTAAAAGTCTCAATCAATCAATAAATCAATCAAATACCTTTACTAAAGCAGACTCTAGGTCATGATTCAGAGCAGTGAACTGGCTTTGGCACTATGCAAAAATACTGTACATAATAAGATGGCAGAAAGGAAAAGCTAGCATAAAAAAATAACTTCTATGACTAGCTGGTTGCTATCATACTGCTTCAGCTCTATTGCTTTCTCGCCATTATTGCACTTTCCCTGGGATATTGAAGACATTTTTCATTTGGCTGTAAAAGATTGATACCAGGTGGGGAAGAGGCTAGTAAAGGAAAAACTAAAATTTTCAGTTTAAATGGAATGATGTTGAAGGACTACTGAAAATTAAGCAGCAACACTTACAAGAGAACAACTGGGTTGGCGGTGTGTGGTGACGGGTTTATGGATGTAAGTCATGCCGTATAATGGTATTGTGGTTCCGTGGCTTTTGGCCTTTTGGCAGCTCCAGGGTTGAATCCAAAATATCCGTACGCTTGGCGTATGTTATGGAATATCTTACGGACAAGGGACCATTGACCACTTGCTATTGTTCGTCCATGTTCAAGGTAAGATGTTACAAACCATGTCCCTGTGAGCTAGAGCATATCCCAGCTGACTGGACTGGTCTTCAGTAAATAAAAGAACTTGCAGACAAATTTACACTAAATAATTCACACTTACATTCACACATTTAGCGCAGGGGTCGACATGTTACCAGAAGCTCGTCACATCTTTCCAAGTACCTTGCTAGAGAGTTCTAGAAATATTCTACTGGCTGAACAAATAAGCTTTTTGAACGACTCTTTTACATAAACAACGAGTAATAACTTCCAGAATATTATAAGATAGCAACTGGGAATCGATTCTCGTAGCTTAGTAGATCGCCATTCAAAAATACTCTCGCAAGTGAACATCGTGTCTCTATACCAGGCCTCGAAGGGCACGATCTCAGGAGTTAACAACTGGAGTTTTCAGGAGGTAAATATTGGAATTACTTCAATTTCATTGATATAAAAGAACATACATGTGGCGTATACGTTATTTTGCGATCCCACTTAATGAATGAATTACTGTCTTCTAAATGCACATCCGAGTCTGAGCGTCTGTGGCTTTTATTGCTGGTTGTTTGTAATTTTATACTTCAGCTACTGGTTTTATCGTTTTTTTTTTTTTGTTTTTTTACTTCATTCTGGTATTAAATGTATATGCAGACTTAAAACATAGTGAAAGTGAGTGGAACAAAAAAAGTGAAGCTCAAATTCAACCCATTCAAACAGCAGCATGGCAACATTCGACTGGAGTAAAGTTAATTTATTATTTATATATTTATCAGTGCTCATGTAAATTTATTTTTGTAAGGAACACTATTAAAGATTTTTTTTTTTAATGTAGAAAATGGATGGATGGAAATTATCTGTGATGAATCGCTTGATTAGGTATTAACGACAGACAAAATACAATTAATCACATTTAAATATTTTAATTTAAAATATGAGCTTGCAAAATATAACTTTTTGACTTTGAATTATTGGGTCATGTCCTGTTTGCCACTTTAAACAATCATCTGTGTATATGTGTGTTATATTGAACTGTATTAGTGTGCTATAGCAACTGACCAATTATGGAAAATATTTCACGTCAATTAAGACTGAAAAGATTTAACACATTTCATACGCTGAATTCTCCAAATGTTAAAAATGTAATTGAGTTGGGATAAATAAGACAGACAGAGTTTTAGAAGACTGAAGGTAGGTATCAAATTAAAATGTATTTTAATGATTCATATGATGAGGTAAGGCATGATATTAAACATCTAAAAATGTTGTAACATACATAGATGAACCAACATTTTGTTTAACAAATGTAAACAAGTGTGTTTGTCTGACCTGCAGTGTGTCAGTGGGTAAAATGCGTAATATAGAGCATCATTTCACAGCATTCCAGTTTTTACTTCATAATGTGAGATACACGGGAAATGTATACTGAAACACAAAATGAACAAAAACACTTTTTTTTTTTTTTTTCCCAGAGGTTTTATTTGTTCATTTAAAACACTCCCTTGTGTTCTACATAACATGTAATGGTGGTTATTTGGTCACAATTTTGCATAAATCATGTTTTACGAACTGTTTTCAAGCTGTTTTCTGACAGTCTCTTCAGGATGTTCTTATTTTTTCTTATTTCAACGCTGTCTTCAACACTGTTTTAGTTATTAGCGCTTCCATCCCGAGTCTACTGACAGATATATATAGGTTAGAACTATATGATACTTTGTATTAGAAATGGCAACAGCGGAGGATGCATGTGCATGTACAAGCCAATCTGCCCCACAAAAAGAGGATGGAGAAAAATAAGGAGCTTATTGACTACAGCGCTGGACTATTATGGCATACTCACGCAAAGCTCAACTGTACCACATATGGAGATATCTGCTGACGTCACAATTGGGAAAAACGTAACAACAAACAGATTGTTTGGAGGAAGTATGAAAGAATGCAAGTTTGTTTTATAAGTATCTCCACAATGCTTCCATGGGTTGATTTAAAATTGGCTGGACTTAAGCAGATCCCAAATACACAAATACCGGTACAAATAGGTATAAAAAAAAAAGTTGGTTTCGTGTAATAGGTTTCCTTTAAGTTTTAATGCAATTATTGAATTGTGGAGTTCAACATTTTGTTAATGATCTGACAAAACAAGCTTATTTACATGGGTTGGGTTGAAATAAGCTATGAAAATATATGTTGAGTCGAGAATAAGTAAATAAATGAGTAGCTTTCAGCCAATTTCAATTTGTAAATTTGTCAAATGAAAAAAGGTTGGAGACCTCTGATTCAGAGTCTCTAATTAGCCTACTATGCAAGTTTTTGGGATGCGTCAGGAAGCCCACTACAATTTATTAATCCTATTATGCGCCTTGTGACTCATGAATGTTTACAGTCGTCAACATGTGTCTGGCAGGAAGGAGTTCGGCAGAAAGCACCCTGAAACAAAGGCATTTAGAAGCCCTATGCAATATTGATGTTCGGAATAATGTCGCTGAATGCAGGCCATGAATTTTTTATGGCCCCTCGCGTTCTCCCTGACACATATGCACTTGCACATAAACACCTGAATGCTGGCCGCGTGAAAGCGAGTGCATGGTAGCGAGGACGAAGCACAGAGCTAATTCATTTTAGAAGTGTGAGGAACATAAAAGGCAGCTAGCAATAAAAAGTGAACTGTAATGGTTAGTATATGACTACGGCTGATCAGTAGCTTAGAGTCAGCAGGGCTCTTTTGACTATGCAATGTGGTGCATAAACATCGGCATTATTCCTGCAGCATGTGAAACTTATTAAATAAGCGTTGCACAAACAACAAAACATGTTCGGATGAACAGATGACAAAAGGACGCAATAGGTTGATATAAGCACGACAGCAGTTCTGTCCTGCACTCATCTTATTTCTTGGAAGTGGTTCTGCTCCGATGCCTCGCAGAGAGGCAAATCTGCACCCTGCAGCTGCTCCTTGCAAACAAATGAGTAAGAGGGGTTACATCCAAATTGACTCCTCACTGAGCCCTAACTTTGCTCGCATGAAAAAAAAGAAGGCAGTTCATTTATGGCTTGAAAGCTCCACCGAACCAATAAAGCCTCAAGACTTTCTGCAGCACAACTCACTCGATTCCAATCGAAGCAAACTTTTAGCTATAACTCGTATGTTTAAGCATTAAAGAGGCAAACACCAGCAGAGGCAATCAAACTATTGCACTTAATAGGCAAAACTTATTCCAGTGTTTCCCACACATTCATCTATTTGTGGCGGCCCATCATGGATAAAGTTGGACCGCCACAATAAAATTAGGTGATACAGTGGGGCAAAAAAGTATTTAGTCAGCCACCGATTGTGCAAGTTCTCCCAATTAAAATGATGACAGAGATCTGTAATTTTCATCATAGGTACACTTCAACTGTGAGAGATAGAATGTGAAAAAAAAATCCAGGAATTCACATTGTAGCAATTTTAAATAATTTATTTGTAAATTATGGTGGAAAATAAGTATTTGGTCACTTCAAACAAGGAAGATCTCTGGCTCTCACAGACCTGTAACTTCTTCTTTAAGAAGCTCTTCTGTCCTCCACTCGTTACCTGTATTAATGGCACCTGTTTGAACTCGTTATCTGTATAAAAGACACCTGTCCACAGCCTCAAACAGTCAGACTCCAAACTCCACTATGGCCAAGACCAAAGAGCTGTCGAAGGACACCAGAAAAATAATTGTAGACCTGCACCAGACTGTGAAGAGTGAATCTACAATAGGCAAGCAGCTTGGTGTGAAAAAATCAACTGTGGGAGCAATTATCAGAAAATGGAAGACATACAAGACCACTGATAATCTCCCTCGATCTGGGGCTCCACGCAAGATCTCATCCCGTGGGGTCAAAATGATCATGAGAACGGTGAGCAAAAATCCCAGAACCACACGGGGGACCTGGTGAATGACCTGCAGAGAGCTGGGACCAAAGTAACAAAGGTTACCATCAGTAACACACTACGCCGACAGGGAATCAAATCCTGCAGTGCCAGACGTGTCCCCCTGCTTAAGCCAGTGCATGTCCAGGCCCCTCTGAAGTTTGCCAGAGAGCACATGGATGATACAGCAGAGGATTGGGAGAATGTCATGTGGTCAGATGAAACCAAAATAGAACTTTTTGGTATAAACTCAACTCGTCGTGTTTGGAGGAGGAAGAATACTGAGTTGCATCCCAAGAACACCATACCTACTGTGAAGCATGGGGGTGGAAACATCATGCTTTGGGGCTGTTTTTCTGCTAAGGGGACAGGCCGACTGATCCCTGTTAAGGAAAGAATGAATGGGGCCATGTATCATGAGATTTTGAGCCAAAACCTCCTTCCATCAGTGAGAGCTTTGAAGATGAAACGTGGCTGGGTCTTCCAGCATGGCAATGATCCCAAACACACCGCCCGGGCAACGAAGGAGTGGCTCCGTAAGAAGCATTTGAAAGTCCTGGAGTGGCCTAGCCAGTCTCCAGACCTTAACCCCATAGAAAATCTGTGGAGGGAGTTGAAATTCCGTATTGCTCGGCGACAGCCCCAAAACATCACTGCTCTCGAGAAGATCTGCGTGGAGGAATGGGCCAAAATACCAGCTACTGTGTGTGCAAACCTGGTAAAGACCTATAGTAATCGTTTGACCTCTGTTATTGCCAACAAAGGTTATATTACAAAGTATTGAGTTGAATTTTTGTTATTGACCAAATACTTATTTTCCACTATAATTTACAAATAAATTCTTTAAAAATCCTACAATGTGAATTCCTTTTTCACATTCTGTCTCTCACAGTTGACGTGTACCTATGATGAAAATTACAGACCTCTGTCATCATTTTAAGTGGGAGAACTTGCACAATTGGTGGCTGACTAAATACTTTTTTTCCCCACTGTATGTTCTTTCTTTTTTAGATTTGATACTCTCCCCTTGCTCACTAACACATTCTAATCAGGCTAATCTGAGTGGCTTGTAGTTACGATACAGTAGGCGGTATTTTACTCTGTATAGTCAGAGACTAGGGATGTAACGACAAACAGTTTAATGATAAACCACAGTAAAACTCGTAAAGGTTAGTATTACTGTTTGAATTAAAATGATGATAAAGAACATGACTGATAACCACACTTTCATAAACACAGCGGCTGCTGATAAGTGAATGCCACAGTGAACCCTGTAAAATCTGACTGAAACATCTGGTCTTACTTTTTAGCATTAGCTTATAGCTAGCGATGGACAAATCTTTATTTATCCTAGCAATGCAAAAGACGAAAGTCATAGTGAAAAACAGTGCTGAGACAAAGTGAATGATATGCATTGAATTAGAAAAATAAATAATCAAAAACATGACAGAGCGTGTAGCTCGCTAACTTGGTGAAGCACTTGGAGCGTGGCACTCTTAGCCTGCACCATACTGAAGAAGAATGATGACAAATAGCATTCAAACGGCAGACATGTATCCATGAAAATATGGAGAAGCTGCTGATGGTGTTTTACGGCAAAGCAGCTTGAAAGAAGCACTGTAGAAGTTCACTCTCCAATGCTTTACATTATCATTACATTACTTCATAATACTGTACTTGTTTGTACTATTTTCTATAGTACAGTTTGTCATGCAATATTTATCATTTAAAAGTTAGTTTTTTTCTTTTTAAATGGCATGTTTATGCTAAAATTGCACTGTTTTAGTCCCGAGCACCGATGAAATTGGTTTTAATTTAATTAGTTTTTCAAGGTAACAAACTTGTATCCTGAAGTACTACAGTACTTTCTAATTTCTTCTTCTCAGCTGGTTACTCTCTGCTGTAATGCGGTGCCAGTTATACTTCTGTTAGTGTACAAAGTACGCATTTTTTTGCGGTTTCACTACGACACATTCAAACCAGCTTAGCGGTTATCATGGTCTCTTCTCTAACTTCTAACTAACACTGACTTCTCCCTACTGTGTTTTGCGACGTGCGTCTGTGCAAGTTCCACATTTTAGAACTGCCTGCATTACTTTATTCAACACACTTAAATAATCAATCACATTTGTCCATTAAATCAGAAATGTCCACGTCCAAATTACGATGCATCTAAGAATCCATCTTTTACCCCACCTATAAATCTTGCTCGAGCATAATTAAAAAAAACCAAAAACAACACAACCCGTAATACATACTTGCCAACCTTGAGACCTCCGATTTCGGGAGATGGGGGCGGGGGGTGTGGTTGGGGGCGGGGCGTGGTTGGGGGCGTGGTTAAGAGGGGAGGAGTATATTTACAGCTAGGATTCACCAAGTCAAGTATTTCATATATATATATATATATATATATATATATATATATATATATATATATATATATATATATATATAAGAAATACTAAGTCAAGTATTTCATATATATATATATATATATATATATATACACATATATATATATATATACATAAAATAAATACTTGAATTTCAGTGTTCAGTTATTTACACATATACACACACATAACACTCATCTACTCATTGTTGAGTTAAGGGTTGAATTGTCCATCCTTGTTCTATTTGTCACTATTTTTCTAACCATGCTGAACACCCTCATTGATGATGCATTGCTGTGTGGCACGCAAAAAGTGCTTTCATCAAATGCACTAGATGGCAGTATTGTCCTGTTTAAGAGTGTCACAACACTGCTGTTTATGGCAGACGAACTGCTTTACGGTAGACAAAATGCTGGTGTTGTGTGTTGTTACCGCGCTGGGAGGACGTTAATGAAACTGCCTAACAATAAACCCACATAAGAAACCAAGAACTCGCCCTCGATCATTCTACAGTTATAATGATTTGGCAGGTACGCTGTTTATATTGTGTGCCTGAATTTCGGGAGATTTTCGGGAGAAAATTTGTCCTGGGAGGTTTTCGGGAGAGGCGCTGAATTTCGGCAGTCTCCCGGAAAATCCGGGAGGGTTGGCAAGTATGCCGTAATAGGTAAGCTAACACACAACAACAAACTACCGTTCTATGTGAGTAACAACAACTACACAAGTAACAAACACTTAACTTTAACTGGTATTTACAAAGTATCCGCATAGCATGCTGGGTACTCTGGCTAAAACGCCTCTTGACACAACAGACTCACATAGAACGGTAGTTTGTTGTTGTGTGTTAGCTTACCTATTACGGCATACTTGCCAACCCTCCCGGATTTTCCGGGAGACTGCCGAAATTCAGCGCCTCTCCCGAAAACCTCCCAGGACAAATTTTCTCCCGAAAATCTCCCGAAATTCAGGCACACAATATAAACTGTTTATATACACAAGTAACAAACACTTAACTTTAACTGGTATTTACAAAGTATCCGCATAGCATGCTGGGTACTCTGGCTAAAACGCCTCTTGACACAACAATATTAAGGTCAAGGTTTCTTTATTGATACCCCAAGTAAATGGTTGCACAGATGGTAATTCAACACCAACACAGAACAAGCGAGATATTAAATGTACAATGACATGAACATTATCTATAAAATCAGCGCACCCAGTTTTTTTTTTTTATTGCTCAGCCACTCTTTTAACACACACACTGCAGCACCAAATGAAACCAACACCCATAAACCAAATCAAATCATATCAACTTTATTTATAAAGCACATTTAAAATTTACCACAGTGGTAGCCAAAGTGCTGTACAATAGGCAGGTTAAAAGATAACAAGAGAAACGAGCAAACACAACACAACACAAACAGAGCACGATAAAAAATATAAATAAATAAATAACTAAAACATAGAAACAGGTTCACAGCAGGTGCATTATGAGACGCCATAGCAGGATGGAGATCACAGAGTGTTAAAGGCCAAGGAGTAAAAGTGTGTTTTTAAGACAATAAGACATAAGACAATAACTTCAGGTTTGCATGCCTGTGGGAAACAATATGTTACAAAGTATTGCAAGCCAAACTACGCACAGATTGATGCAGCCATCATATTTTGAGTTTCACTCGATTTGTGTGCAACAAGTGAGAGGGTCCAAAGCACAGAGTCTCATATTAAAAAGGAATGTGGTGATAAAAGGGCCAAAGCTTGTAAATTCCAGAGTCTGTCATTGCAAGAGTGGTTTGAGTTCACACTAACTTCAGAAAATGTGTCAAGAAAGGTTGCATTTTGTTGTTTGATCCCCTTAGGCAATTGAACAACATTACTTCTTTACGGCACAGCAACCTGCATGGCGGCTGAGTGAAAGCAGAGAGAACGAGTGACACAGCACATATGCAGTCGAATAATATTTAGTCGACTTGTAACAGTGCCTTTCTGTCCAGAATTAAAATCTATTTTCAGGCGGGAAGCTTAGTGGCGTGCACATAAGCATGCACACACAGGTACACACAAGTGCTACTGATGATTGCTTTCTTGTTTAGGCGTGCATTTTTTTTGGTCTCTCGAGTCTAAACAAGGGCTTGAAAGCCAACATGATGTCCATTAATTGCAAGGAGGGAGCAATTCTGAAGCACTTACTCCTTTGAAGGGACATCAATATACAGTGGCTAAAGGAAGCGGTTACATTAAAAAAATAATATACATAAGAGAGCAAAACGATTTGTCCGAGCCACTTTTGTCTTGAATGAGTCTAAAGGAAGAAGTTGATTAATAACCAACCCCAGCTCATCCTGCATTGGAAGACCTTGGGAGTTCACTAGGGTGCACTGGACAGTATCCAGGTTTATTAAAGGGGAGGCAAGAAAAGGGGGCAACCTAATTATTGCACCTGCTTGCTTGTTGATGCTCAAAAAGAAGTCTACTCCTCACAAAGTGCGTATCTTAGTCGAGCATGACGAAGGGATCGCTTGCTCTACGCTCAGGAATTTAGCTCAGGTTAGCACCTTTCCTTTCACAAGAATTATTAATTGATCAGGAAAAGGAGAGCGATTGGTGAAAATGACGCTGATTGGACAAAATATGTCGGGAAGTTGCAGGCATTGGACAAATTTGGAGATTGAATTTGCGTGAATTGGCGCACTCACGACACTTTGAATTTCTGTGGGGACGGTCTAATGTCTGTACTAAATGTATGCTTGCATGTCTTCCAAAGCATTTTGACCACATTATTTATCATGCATTGTTTCCCATAACTTAATGGATTTGTAGTGGACCAATCACCCCAAATAAACTTGGACCGCCACATAAAGATATGGCACTCTTTTTTTTCTGCTCGCCATCGCTCACTAACACATGTACCGGTAACCGTTAAGTGAACATCGAACAACAGCAAACTACAATTCTATGAGAGTAAAATTAACTAACACATTTTTTCATTACAAAGTGCCCGCAAAAGGCATGCTGGGTACTCCAGAAGCAACCCCATTCAAGGCTGCAATAACCTCCACAAAACCAGTGTCCTCTGCAGTGGACTTTTTTGTTTTGCATTATTAAGCGATATTAAAAGTACAAATCACGGCGTGCGTTCTCTGGGAGACGGCAAAAGTAGTTATGCGAGGAAAAATTATTTCTTATTCATCATACAAGAAAAAAAAGGAACGTTTACTAGAGCAGGAACTTGAAAATGAAATAAAAATATTAGAATTAGCTTATGCGAATTCACAACATGATCACACTCTGAACAAACTGAGAAAACTCAAATTAGATTTAAGAGAAATAATTGATAAGAAAAGTCAATTCCTGCTCCAGAGGTTACGCTTAGAAAAATTTGAACATGACAATAAACCAAGCAAATATTTGGCTAACCAACTAAAATTAAACAAAGAAAAAAACTCTATACCATCCATCAAGGATTCAGCTGGGAACATTACACACGTTCCTGAGGAAATTAACTCCATCTTTAGAGACTTTTACAGAAACTTGTATACACCCCAGATTGACCCATCTCTTTCAGACATTGAGACATTTCTCAATGGTATAGACTTACCTAAATTGAATACAAGGCAGGTATCAAATTTAGATCTTGCTATTTCTGTAGGCGAACTACACGATGCTCTTCAACAGATGCCAAACAATAAAGCACCAGGGCCTGATGGGTTCCCTGTGGAGTTCTACAAAACATTCTGGTCACTGCTAGCTCCGATATTTACGAAAATGGCTTTAGAGATGAAAGAAAACTCATTCCTTCCTCCAAATATGAACTCTGCCACGATCAGTCTCTTGCTAAAACCTGATAAAGACCCAACACTTCCATCCAGTTACCGGCCAATCTCCCTGATTAATGCTGATCTTAAAATTATCTGCAAAGTATTAGCTCAAAGATTAGAAAAAGTCACTCCATATATAGTACATCCTGATCAAACAGGTTTCATCAAAGAGAGACAATCGTCCAACAATGTTCGCCGTCTACTCAATGTGATAGACTATTCTGTTATTCATAATCTAAAAACAGCTGTTGTTTCATTAGATGCTGAAAAAGCATTTGATAGAGTGAACTGGAATTTTCTTCTAGCTACTCTACAGAAATTTGGATTTGGAGACTCATTTATAGAATGGATTAAGGTCCTATATAGTTTTCCTACAGCTTCCGTTAGAACGAACAGCCAAATATCTCCAAGGTTTAATCTTATGAGGGGCACAAGGCAAGGGTGTCCACTTTCTCCGTCACTGTTTGCTATATTTATTGAACCTCTTGCAACCGCTATTCGACAGCATGCAAATATTAAAGGCATCCATACCGCAACCGTTCATCATAAAATAAGCCTTTATGCTGATGTATTACTTTTCTTACAAAATCCACATTCTTCTCTTCAAGATACAATCTCACTTATCAATAAATTCAGTTCTATTTCAGATTACTCCATCAACTGGTCCAAATCTACTGTGTTACCAATTAATTTTGACTTTCAGAGCACCTCATCGATTCCACTGCATAAAGGGAACATTAAATACCTGGGAATCAATATTTCCTCCACATTGTCAGATCTGAATCGCTTGAATTACTCCCCAATCTTAAAATCGATTGAGGATGATCTGGCGCGTTGGAAAACACTGCCAATCTCACTTATGGGAAGGGTTTCTACCGTGAAAATGATGGTCTTGCCTAGGGTTAATTATCTATTTTCAATGATTCCAACCAAACCTTCTCAAATCTGGTTTAAGTCACTAGACTCACACATCAATCAGTTTCTTTGGAAGAGTAAACCAGCACGAATCAGCCTTAAAACTTTACAAAAACCCAAAGAACATGGGGGTCTAGAACTCCCAAACTTTTCCTATTATTTCCTTGCAAATAAACTACAATATATATTAAAATGGATCAATCCCACTTTATTAGATAGTTTATGGTTAGAGATTGAACAATCACTTAGCCAGGAGATCCCAATTTCTAACTTGCCCTTTATTAGCCAAATTCTCCGAAAACACAACTGCTTTAAAAGTATTAATATACGCACTACCTTAACAGCTTGGTGGGAGTTTTTGAAAATAACTGGGTCCCCGCTCACTCCATGCCAATTTACGCCTATTTGGAATAATCCTGATTTTCTTTTAAACAAGAAGCCATTGAACTTTCCAACATGGTATGATAAGGGAGTCGGATGCCTTGGGGATATCATCAATGCAAACAGTTTTATCTCTTTTAAAAGTTTAATAACACAATATGCAATCAATCCTAATAAATTTCTAGAATATATACAAATCAAATCTGTAATCAGCGCAAGATTCAACAAAACAACATGGGAAAGTAATCCTACGACCGTTAAATTCTTCAAAACATCTGCCCCCAAAGCTTTATCCAAATTATATGCTCTCTTATCAAAAATAGATAACACAATAAGTATTCCAACTTCTAAATGGCACTCAGACGTATCAACAAGCTGTGACCCAGAATTCTGGAAACAAATATGCCTCAATACTACTCGTTTGATTAAGAATCCAAATGTACGACTGATTCAGCTCAAAATACTTTACAGAATACATTACACCGGTCTAAGAATGTATAAAATGGGTTTAGCTGACTCTAACATCTGTGTACACTGCTCAGATAATAAGATAGATAATTACTTGCATTCAATGTGGTCCTGTGCTCCCGTGAGTAACTTTTGGCTTGGAGTGTGCGAGAACCTATCATTAGCATTAGAGATTCCTATTCCCATCTCCCCCGCACTCTGCCTGTTGGGTGATCTCTCCGCAACTGATCTTGATATAAACAAAACATACCTCCTTATAAATGCGTTAGGCATCGCCAAGAAAACTATTCTCATAAATTGGAAATCAAAAAATAATTTATGTATAAACCTTTACAAAAACAATGTATTAGATTATGTTGTTATGGAAAGAATGTCTGCTGAATCAAACCAACAACTGACAGAATTCCGATCTCTTTGGGCACCGCTAATTAATTTTCTGACCTGACTCCCTTGGGGGCCGGGGCTGGGGCTCTGTCCCGGGGGTCTTGCTCCGTGGGTGGGGGGTCCTGGGTGCCGGGGGGGGCCGTGTGCCGCGGGGTCGGGTGGGCCTGGGGTGTGTTTCCTGTTCCGGCCTGGCGGGCCGATCCGTGGGTGGTCTGGTGGCTGGGGGTGGGTGGAGGTGCCTGGGCGGGTGTTGGGGTGCGGGTGGGGCTGTGGGCGGCCGCCTTGGGTTGGTTGGGGGGGCTGTCCCTCCCGTGGGTGGTTGGGCGGGGGGTTGCGCCCGTGGGGCTGGGGTCTTGCCGCTGTCGGGCGGGGGTCGGCTCGTGCCCCTCTGGCTCCGGGTGTCCGTGGGCTTCCTCCTTCCCCTGGGGCGCGGGGCGGGGTCTGCCCGGGGTCGCCCTGCGCTGCGGCTGTGCGGGCCTGCCTGGTGCCGGGTTGGGGGGACTGCTTGCCTCCCTTGTTGGGGCCCCGGCGGTGCTGCCCGACTGCCCTGCGGGAGTCCCCCTCCTGTGTTTTACTCTGCCCTTATTTTTTTATTAATTTTATTTATTTATTTTAATTTATTTTATGTGTATATATTAGAGATGCGCGGTTTGCGGACACAACCGCGGAGTCCGCGGATTATCCGCGGATCGGGCGGATGAAATTAAAAAAACTAAGATTTTATCCGCTCGCGGGTCGGGTCGGGCGGATTAATTTTTTTTTTTTTTTTTTTTTTTGCGGGTGGCAGTTAAACCAATTCGGAAATATATATACATAGTTAAATGTTGTTACCCACATACGAAAAACGAGCAGGCACCTGCTGCATATGCCACAACAGAAGAAAAAAAAAGAAAAGAGATGGACACTTTTACGGAGCGGAGAAGGGACGCCTCGCCGGGGTCCTGGACCGAGGCCCCTTCCCCCGAGAGGGCCCCACCGGGAGCCGTAGCTGAAGCGATCCGCGAGAAGGGCCCGACGCACGTCCAGGGTCACTACCGCGCCCACCGCACCGACACCCCGCCTCGTCCGCTTTCGCCGCGGCCGGCGTCACGCGCAGCAGGTAAGCAGCTTACCTGCCCGCCACCCCCGTGGCCGGGGGCTCGTAACATGGGTCACTCCGCGCGCTCCGCCCGCGCAGCTTACCTGCTTGCCACCCCTGTTGCCGGGGGAGCGTAACAGGGGGCGCGTAACAGGGGTCACTCCGCGCGTAGTGCGCTCATGAAAGGGGTGGGGCTCACCCTGGTTGATATAGAGAGCAGGACGGTGGCCATGGAAGTTGGAACCCGCTAAGGAGTGTGTAACAACCCACCTGCCGAATCAACTAGCCCTGAAAATGGATGGCGCTGGAGCGTGGGCCCATATCTGGCCGTCGCCGGCAGCGAGACGCGCTTGGAGGTGCGCTCAGCGCGGCTCCCATATGATTGCGCACTGGTGTGCGTCTGGGTCGTGACAGCGTGGCACGCGAATGTCTGTGCATTGGATCAGTCTCCTTTCTTTAACAGGCAAAAGCTTTATAACCTCACCATACCTGCCAACTTTTAAATCAGAAAAACCTAGTAGCCAGGGTCCAAGGGCCGCAGGCCCCGGTAGGTCCAGGACAAAGTCCTGGTGGAGGGTTCAGGGCTTCGCCCCCCGACGCAAAATGACTATTAGCATTCAGACGGGTTAAAATGTTGCTAAAACCATCACTTTTCTATCAGTCACAGTGACTTTTCAAAACAAAAATATTACAGCAAAAATCATATGGGTTGATTGACATGTTTATTCTGTAAGCTAACTTCAATAGTTTGAAATTATTTTGACAGTTAATGCCAGTTATCCTGTCAACCTTTCACAAGACTTCAATTTGTTAATTGAAAGTATAAAGAGTATAAACACTTTTTACAGTATGTCGTGCTGTGAAATACAGCCGACAGGATTGCACATGCGGTGCAGGAGAACAAAGGACTTCTTTCATTTAAGGTTTGTGATAAACCATCAAACTCATTCGTTAAAAGGACTCTATAGTAATATAAAGCGAATTTTTCTGGACATTATCATGCAAGAAAAGTTTATTTTTGGGATCGCGATCACCGCGTAATGATTTTTAAAGGTTGCATTACATTATTAACTGTCCCATGTGATCAGCCAGTGCGATTGGAAGTCCATGCTCAATTATTGCCTCCGTAAATAAAACTTCGGCATTTATCACATCCAAAGAATCTGTTTGGGCGACGAAAAACGTTGAAAGTTTTCCACTTGTATCGCTAGCAACGGCATTAGACTTGTGTTTTTTTGTCCCAACGTGGTCTTTTACATCGCTAATTCCTCCGTGTCCGATCGAAAAATCTTGTCTGCACAAGGTGCAATTCGCGTAGTTTTCACCCTTTTTTTTTTTTTTTAATTAATATTAGATATATAACAACGGGCGGATGGCGGGCGGATGCAGTTTTGATCAAACGTTACATCGGGTGGATGGCGGATGGATGACGACTTTCTGACGCGGTTGCGGATGAGATAAATTGCCTATCCGCGCATCTCTAGTATATATATATATATATGTATGTATGTGTATGTGTATATATGTATATGTATGTATGTATATATGCATGTATGTATGTATGTGTATGTATGTATATATGTATGTGTGTACGTATATATATATATATATATTATTATTATTATTTTATTTTATTTTTATTTTTTTAATCTATTTAATATATTTAACTTATTCTGTTAAATTATATATGGGTACGCGTGTATGTGGGTGTGTGTACGTTTGTATATATGTATGGTGAAATCTGTGTGTATGTATGTAGGTACATATGTATGTGTCGCTGCCCCGGTGTGCATTGCTGATCGCGGCGCCGGGTCTGCTGAGGTGCCGTGGCATGCCGGCTGTGGGCGCAGGGCTGGGCCTTTATGGCTTTTTGCCGGATGGGATGCCTGGTGGGTGGTGGGCGGGGGGGGCCTGGACGTGCGGGAGGGGCTGCGGGGTTTGGTGGCGTTGGGCACTGTTGGCGACCAGGCCTCTTGTTTATTTTTATTTATTTTATTTTATTTAAAGGGTTTATTTTTATTTTATTTTTATTTTTATTGTTTTATTTTCTTTCTATTTTTTTTATTTTATTTTATTTTATTATTTTTTTTGTGTGTGTTGTTTATGTATGTGTTTGTGTATATGTGGGCTTATGTATATGTGTGTAGGTGTATTAATGTGTATATATGTGTGGATGTGTATGTTTATATGTATATTCATGCGTGTGTATATGTGTGTATGTGTATGTATATGTATATGCATATATGTATGTGTGTATGTATGTGTATATGAATGTGTAGGTGTGTGGATGTCCGGTGGCTCAATTGGCCTGGCTGTGGATGAGTTGGGGTAGGTGGGTTGGTGGCCTCGGTGGTAGCCGGGGGTGTGCGTTGTTGTGGTTTACGGGGTCGGTCGCTTTTTTGTTTTGGTTTCGGCGGCCGCGGGTGTTTACGCTGCGGACGGGCGGTGGTGGTGATGGTTGCTGCGGTGATACCAGCGGTTGGCATCGCTGTGTTGGGTTGGAGTGGTTGGGGGACTGTGGCTGGTGTCT